>NW_015557240.1:70990-88582 GCF_001515605.1 Sinocyclocheilus anshuiensis | reverse complement strand
AATTTGCTTTGCTTGAGAAAACAAAAATATACAGTTACCGTGTTTTTTTCTTTTGATTTCGAGTTGGTTTTGCATCAAACACAATGTGATTTTCCGCAATCGAGATCTGACAGCAACAGCACATTTTTCCGCTTGGGCGAGCGCTTGGCGGACGGTTTACCTCGCGCATGAAATCTGCCGCGGACCAGCAAATCACTGAGAACGCGTTATAATCCTGACGAGTCATAGCAACAGAGCGGAGACGAGAAAGCTGCAGAGAATCCGCTCGCCTGGATGCAACCGCAACTGGTAGTTTAAAAGAAAATTACTGCCGTTTGGCAAATAAATCATTGTACGTACTTATTCCTAACTCTTTAAGCTTTAAGTTACATTTCAAATGACAAGGGATCAACTTATAATCATGTTTATATGAATTATCCCGTGAATTTATTCTCTCAAATGGCCTGGGTATGCGGAGCATTCGCAGCTTATATGGACGGAACGCCACTGACATAGAAATACAAAATATATTTCTTATGTTATTATTATTTATATTATATTTATAAAAGTTTTTTTCTGGTCTTCGAATCTTATTGGCTGAAAAGAGTAACCGTTTCACTGTTTGTATCACTGCACTTACAGTATTTCTTACAGCGAGTGTCATGGTGGACACCCAAATTCACTATAATTTTAAAAATAATACTGTTTTTGTGTCACGGAATGTAGTTTTAGGAGTTTTTTAGATGAGAATGTACTTGTTTAGACTCCAGATATGTGGTTTAATAAATATAACGTCTATTTGAAAATTAGTTTTGATGTTTTCAGAGATGTGAGCTCCAGGGCTTCAGTGGCTGTTCAGTGCTCATGAACCCGCCGAGAGCCTCACCTCGGCCAGATCTTCTGAAATTTGCCACTGTCTCTGATGTCTCTATAGTGGTTAAACAAGAGATTGAATTAGTTTTGGGTAAATCTAACAGGCAGTCTTTGGTCTCATTAATTTATTTGTTCCAGAGCAAATAGTTTTGGCAAAGGTCAAAATCTCATCACGTTATATTTTATGTAACATTTATACTGTATATCAGAACGCTGCCGTTGTACTTTTGACTAAATTGCCTAGCAACTTTTATGATGGCTGTTGTTGTTTATTAAATATTATCATTCAATAAATACTATTTTTATAAATAATAGTAGAATTTAATAATAGTATTTAGTTTTGAGAAATGATGTGTGACTTCATGATGGTGATATTAGTTACATTGTTCAACCATTAGATAACGACAAGAGGCTGTTTTTATGAGTAAGTCAGCAGTAAAGACTTTTATATTTAAAGAGACTAAACGAGGATTGTAAACAAGGAAGTTATTTTTTTTTACTTTCAACAACACCTTGAAAGATGCAACCAACAAATGCACTGAGCAGCGCTGTCATCTGAAATAATCCTTAACAGATTAAAGGATAGTACAACAAAGATATCACTTTCCTCAGTGGACATTCAAACTAATGTTTTATTGTATATATGAAGCTGATGTGACAGAGTTAATAATAAAGATGGTGTGTTGGGTGGGGCGTATGTATTTATTTTGCCCTATAAATGGCGCAAAGAGTAGTGGGTTGCGTAAATTCCTGATGTTTGACTTCTGCCATCTCCTTCCGGTGTCGTGATTCTGGAAACGCCAAAGTGAGATATGAGCGTGGCCCTTGTTTTAATGCTGTAAGAGCTTGTATAAAGATGTTTTGTTTTTTATATTGTTTAGTTTGTGTTAAGCGCAGGGAGATAACCCTCAATACGAGAGTGTGAGCACGTGGGCTGTTAATGCGGTCATTTTCGGAGCTGTGGACTGTGCTTAGCCTATAGCAGTGAGCTGTGTTATGCAGCGGTTCTATTCCACTCTATCGTATAGTTGTGCTCCACTCTTGGATTATGGTAGAGGTATGTGTGCAGTGGATTATGTTTGTCACATTGATGTGGATTGTGTATTTTCAATGTTTATAATGCTGTGTTGCATTTGCTTCGTGGCAAGTGTGTTATTTGTTAATGTTTTGTATTTTATTTGCATTAATCTAGTTGTTAAAGGCATTTGTATTTTGTATTTACGTTTTGTTTTCTTTACTTGACAGATCTTTCTTTGTGGAGCTCTTTGCATATGGAACTCTGATGTCTAGGCCCTGCTGTTTTGTTTATGATGGGATATGAAATTATTGTTCATTTTTGTCATTTAAACTTTGTTTATATTCATGGTTCTGATGATTTTAGTATTGCTGTAAATTTAGCTGGTTATGTTTAATTGTTTGTGCTAGCTGAGTCTAGTTTTTGCCAACCATTTAGGTTTGTTAATTCAATTCTCTGTCTTGTAGGAACCAGCTTGCATGGAGTGTTTTCCTCTGGGGTCGTCCGGGTTTCCCTTTCTTCACTGCATAGTGGTGTGAGATTTACTGCACTGCATGAGTATCGAGTTGAGAGTGTAACGCTATTTGCATTATTCACTACACTTTTTTAAAAAGCTGTTGGTTAATGATTTGTATATCAGTGCACGTGTGGTGTGTGCTCTTACATCTGGGGGTCTGTGGCCCCGTGATTCGCCCCCTTCCTCCAGCAGGCTTGGTAACCCTATATTTTAAGAATGGTGGGTTATGATTTTAATAATTGGACTAAAGCCCAGATCTTTTAAAGTGTGATTCCCTCTTTTTTAATACTATATTAAAGTTGATCATCCATCTAAATAATGCCTACTGCTTATTAATAAAAGTGTTGAACTTGAAGGTCACATCTCTGTTCTACCTTCATTTATGGGCCATTGAACTTGTGTTGCTGTGTTCAGTTATTTCCATGGGTACAAAACCCCGGTGGCGCAGTTGGAATTTAGTGTGATCACAGAGTAGCACTCTGTTACACTGAAAAATGAATGCTGTATCAGATACAAGTAATCACCCTGCAAACAACCCACTTAGGGCTGCCAGTGCAGGGCCCCTGAGAATTTGCTCATTGGCAAAATGTTGGCCCCTTAGCGATGGCTAACACTAACAAATGTGCTTCAGAAACACAGTTATAACAACCAGAAGAAAAAAATAATAAAAAAGACAAGGGTCGAGAGCCCAACTAAAGCAAGCGCTTACCTCCATAATGGTGACTTCGAACTTTATTATTTTCAATAAAACAGCGCTAAGGCTTCCTGGAGGCTAAGTGAGGGCTGCCCGTGCAGGGCCAGTGCTAAGGGGTCAACGTTTTGCCAATGAGCAAATTCTCGGGCCCTGCGCTGGCAGCCCGTAAAGGGCCAGTGCAGGCTTGTTTGCAGGGCACACTCACTCAGTCCATCTCTCCCTCATATTACTCTACTCCACATAATACACAGCTTTTAATACAGTAATACAATAAGCTTTCAATGAAGCAACTCTATGTTCTTTTTGTAACTAGTTCTAAAGTGATGTTTTGGAATTAGTAACGGAGGCTTGGGCTCAGCTGTTTAACTGTCAAACTGAGATTTGAATCTGTGGTGAAAGGAAGTATTTCTGGACAAAAGTGGGTTTTTAAAGACACCCCATTGTTGTTTCTTATGTATTTACACACACATGCCATCAAACTGGTTTATAAACGCAATAACGCACTCATAGCAGTGTGATATGGCTGTGTATCACCATGCTGTGATTACCTACAGCCAAATTATAGCTGTGCCAATATACAGCCATACCGCACTGCTACGAGTGAGATATTGCTCGTATATTTAATATACAGCTAATCATCAATAGCAAAATCACAACTGCATGTACTGATGTATTTAGCAAAGAGACTATCACCAATAGATATGTATAGATGCCCTATTCGACCGCTCCAGATACGTTGAAGTGTCCGCCATTTTGGAACGGTCAACTTGACGTCATTCACTATAATAAATCAATGAATATTCAAAGATATACATGCATATAACTTGCTGTTATAGACGCACACTGTCAACTTGTGCTTGAGGGTTCGCAGACCATTCCAAAAATGGCAGATGGTTTATGGCTTTGCTTTTCTGTTGAATCTCTATCTTACTATTACTCTCTGTTGTTTAAAGTGATAAAATATAACTTAATTCCCACCATATTTCTGATATTATCAAACTAATCTGATTAATTTGATCGTTCGCTTTTATTCTAAAACCGCGAGTGCAGCGCATTAGCATTCGTTAGCCGGTTAGCTTGCCGGTTAGCCGGAACCGGGAACATTTCCGATAACACCCGATGTACTTGCTACATCGTTAGAAGAATGGCATCTACGCTAATATTAGTCTGTTTCTTTCTTATTCCGAGGTCACCGTAGCCACCAGATCCAGTCTGTATCCAGATCAGATGGTCACTGCAGTCACCCGGATCCAGTATGTATCCAGCCCAGATGGTGGATCAGCACCTAGAGATGACCTCTACAGCCCTGAATGTCAGCGGAGATCAGGACAACTAGATGAGCCCCAGAGACAGATCTCCAGTGAAGATCTTGTCTCCTAGACGGCCACCGGGACAAGACCACAGGAACCAGTTGAGTCCTCTGCTCAATGTCACTTTGCTGCAGCCTGGAATTGAATGGAGAACTGGTCCCCCGACTGAGCCTGGTTTCTCCCAAGTTTTTTTCTCCATTCTGTCACCGATGGAGTTTTGGTTCCTTGCCGCTGTCGCCTCTGGCTTGCTTAGTTGGGGACACTTCATTTCCAGCGATATTGTCGACTTGATTACACAGATGCTATTTAAACCGAACTGCCTTTACCTGAAAATTGAGTATTTACTATTATCATTTTGCATTATTGACACACTATTTTCCTAATTAATGCTGTACAGTTGCTTTGACACAATCTGTATTGTTAAAAGCGCTATATAAATAAAGGTGACTTGACTATGTATCGCGGCCCATAGAAACAGTTGCTAATGAGGCATCTGCTTATATATATATATATCTATGCTATTACCATGCTGAAGAGTGCAAAGCCATTTTATAAAACTCAATGAATATTACATGTAATGTTAATTTTGTCTTCATTAGATATTTTTATTAGTATGAATATACAGTATATCCATACATGGTCAATGCATATATTGCAATATATTGAAAATGATAAGCACTAGTTTTCCATATGTGGAAATGTATCATGTAATATATCACATTATATTTAGCAGTATATTCCTATATTTTTTTATTTCGTAAGGTTAGTTTCCCATATATTGAAATGTATTATGTAATATGTCACATTATATTTTGCAGTATATTCCCATATATTTTTGTTTTGTAAGGGTAGCTCCAACCAGCTCCAAAACACCTGCCTGGAAGTTTCTAGTAAACATGAAGACCATGATTAGCTGTTTCAGGTGTGTTTAATTATGGTCGGAAGAAAACTCTGCAGGACATTGGTCCTCCAGGAACTGAGTCTGACACCCCTGTTCTAAAATTATCTAATATCTTAAGGCAAAAAATCTAACTTTAAAGACAACTAGGACACTATAGATGTGTAAGAACAGTGTGAAAAGGGGGAGGGGCGTATTACAAATCTTTTCAGCCTGGCTCACGAATGTTAATTAGGTGACATGATATTAATAATCATAACTGAATAGCTCTTTCTAGTTTATTGTCCTCATTCATACAGATCATCATCCCAAAAGGTTAATGTAAATTTTGAAATTTACATTAAATGAAATTTTTTAATCTGTCAAGAACCAGTTCAAAAGAGTGTTACATCAGGAGTCTGTATTCCCTCTTCTAAAACCCAACACTATAATTTACTGCTCAGCATGTCTGGCATTCCAATGCAGAACTTCATCTGCATCTAACAGTCTACTACACTCAAGACAAAGCAATGTCTCAACCATACAGGGCAAACGGCAATATTTCCATTTTTTATTGACAAATTTTTATTCCTGACAATCTCTCACATTCTACCAGGGGCATTTTTAATTTAACTCTAAAAATAACTAACTGATTTCATTAAAAGGCTAAAAATCTGAGCACAGGCTCCAGCATTCTCTTCGTCTCGCATAGCCAAACCTTCAGACTGATGGCAGAAGGTCAGGGAACCTCCCTCCCAAGAGGCCATATGACTGACAGGTAAAGCAACCAATCATGTTTCCTTATTGTGTCGCGTCATGTTTAGGGGCATGGAAATGTCCCCACAATAACAGCCAGGTGTGTAAAACTTGGACATATTTTAAAGATTCTGTGCCGCGAACTTTAAATATTTCACATACTTTTGAAAATCTAGTCTTTAGTTGATCCTGATAAGCGCTCATCATCACAGCTGTAAACACGACAACTTTCTTCTTCCATGACGGGGTTTGGCATCACGACATCTTTGTTTCAAGGTGGAACATTAAAGAACGTGACACACACGTCTCCTGAAAATCCTGTACACTTCAACCAATCAGAGGACGACTGCGAAACTCCTGAAGAGTTTCCAGATAAGTGTGTGTCCTGTGCATCAGACATTCAGCCAATGGCCCGTGGACCGTACACATGACAATGAATGGATGGATGGTCTTAATGGCAAATATGCAATACTGGAGGCCTTAATGTAAATGCAGATTTCTAATGTTCACATTAACAATAAAGAATTGAGAATAGCCAACAAATCTGCATATTTGCTGCTTAAATCCAATCTCCCGAAAAAAAGAAAAAAAAAAACCTCTTAATGCTGCCACAGCAAAGGAAACTGTGCTGTGGATGTGGCCAACTTTAGTATGAAGGCCCTTCAGGAAAACCAACAATCCTTCTCCAACCACACAAATCACAGGGATGATGGATCCCACCAGTAGGCTGTTTGTGCAGCTGCTGTGGCAGCCAACTTGCTCAGTATGTGTATGTTTAAACTAAACCCAAATGCAGTGCATATGCAATGCATATCAAGGCAGTCTTTTCCAGACATAAGAGTAGGATGCAAATACACTGTGCCTTTCAGGGGACCAGTGTGATTTTATTTATAAAATCAGCAACCTTAATGTGCATCTGATATACAGATAAAACGTGCACTCTTATTTCAGTGTTGTTGTTAATGTTGAGGTTATTTTAGCAAATAATTTGCATTGTACATTCAGCTCAACAAGATTAAGATAAAGAACTTGGCTAATGTCAGAGCTACAGAAATGCATCTTCATATTTACAAATACAGCTTCATATTACACTCAAAAAATTATTTTAGTTGTTTGCTCAGTTTACTTAAAATAAGCTAAAACAACACAAATCTTTAGTTTTTTAGTCAGTTGTCATTTGCTCTCAATTTTATTATGTTAAATTAAATTACATTTGTAAAATGTTAAGTTAACTTAATTTGTGTTGGGCCTACATGAATCATTTACGTTGCATTGACTGAAACTGGGCAGTGGATTATAGCGTTTAGCTCCATAAACTGTACATAAATTCGTGATCGCTTCAGATTCAGTCCACTTTAAATTTCATATGAAAACGGCGGCAGACCTCGTCTCCTCCCCGTCTTTCAGCACGCTCTTCAATCTGCAGACCGAGGCTGCGCGGCGCGAGCAGACTCAAACAGAAACAGAGGACACAAGGTGTGTGTTTATCGATAAATTGTTATAATATTTGTATCTGTGCAGTTCTTTGTCATAAATACAGTTTACAAAAGGTCATGAGGGAGCAATCGGTTTCCCATCTACTGTAAAGTTTTCGCTGCGTTCACCCCTCATCACACCCATGTTTCCTCCAGCGAAAATCTAGCCCTTAACACATATGAACGCATACTTTATAAAACGATCATGTTGCTACTTTATAAAGAATGACTCATTCACAGAACTGATTAAAGACAGTGACAGACAGCACTCATTTTAACTAAATATCAGAGTGATTGTCAGAGATACAGTAGAAACATTACGTGTGGTTTTGTATTAAATAATGACCCAGATCGAGAAAATGTATTAGCATTAAGCCTCGTACACACCGGGACGATTATCGCGAACGCTTATCGCCGACGTTTTTCGACGCGTCTTTTGTGTTCATACCCAAGCGATTTTCGCAGGCGATGAGCCGAGTGAACGTGCAAATTCACTCCGACATTAGATGGCGCTTAATGAAAAACAGAAATACCCCGGTACACATTGAATCCTATTTGATCTGCAGTTCCTCTCCATAACAACTCCCTCTTATCAAGATTTTTGTAGTCGATGTCGCGTCTGTCATAAAGCCCAATGAGACCAGCAGCTCTACATTCATCTAGCCTCGATGCATCTTCTTGGTCTACTTACTTCCTCTTCGTCGTTAGGTATCAATGTGTGCTCGGCAAGACCGTTTTGTGCTTGAGCGCCACCAAGTCGTGTTTTACTGTAACTTCAGCAGCTCCAGGCACGTGAACAAAAGCGCCAATCTCATTGGTCGGCCAGGTTTTAACGCGGCGCGTCAAACCAAAAAAACGAGCCCGAGGCGTTTTTTAAAAAATGACGCTTTTACGCCTCGCGTTTTGCACGTCGGTGTGCACACTCACATTGGCGCCCTTTGTTTAGTCACGAGGCATTAAACGTCGGCGATAATCACGCGCAATATTCGTCCCGGTGTGAACAAGTCTTTAGAGTAAAGGAAGCACAACTCGGGAAATCAGAGCATCCAAGAAGCATGTGAATGCTATGTATATTTATTTTAAATATTTGTAATGTTCTTTAATGTTATCCATAGTTCTTTTGTGGCTCCTTTTGTTTTTGTTTTTTAAGTATGGTTTAGGCTCCGGTACCGTTTTAAAAGTAAAATGGCACCGGTATCGTAAAAAAAAAAAAAAAAAATCAATACCCAACCCTACTTATCACGTGAACAGATGTTACGTTGGCTGTTACATTCCCATAAAATTAAATAAAATAAATCAGTTAGATGGCCAGCATATGATTTACACAGTCTATATGGTCAGCATTTCTACCCTTCACAATCAAACTATTATGGAATATTTATGTATGTGTGCGCGTGTGTGTGACAGCTAAGCACAAGCTCTACTCTTCACCACAATGGTAACCAAAAAACAAACAAAATTGTATATTGTATAAACTTTTAAATGCTCAAAATAACTAAACATTAAAAACTTAAACTCTAACAGGCATTTCCATTTTCATAAAAAAGCTGAAAACTGCACGCAACTCTGCAAGGGCACTACTCTGAACAGCAACAGCACTGGTTGGATCAACAAGAGTGAATTATGTTCAGGGCATATTCACAGAATATATCAAATGAAATTGGTGTGATTTCATTAGCATGAATTTTACTCATCTGTAGGGCTGGGCGATATGAGCAAAAATTCAAATACACTTACTTGTTGGTTTAAAAATCTACATATGTCACATTTATTGTCCAACTACAAATATTTCAGCAAAATGTATATTTTATTTAGAATGATTGCGCTCCTACTTCATTGCGCTCAGTCTGTTTGGCGCACATGTGCGCGGCGGCGCTCGTTCTAAATGAAGCCTGTGAAGCTTAGCGGAGAATCACAAAGCAGAGGGCTTATAAATTTCTGACAGCAAAATGGAAATATTTCCATGACATTCTAACATTTGCAGACGGAGAGTGTACCAGTGAAATGTAAGTAATGCATTAAGGAAAACAGCACATCTCAAACACAAGAAACAGCGCGAGTAGCGTCTCCGTCAGTGGCACACGCAGCCTTTCTGTCAGAGCATCTGATGGGGCGAGCCGCTTTAAACTATACGTAACGAAACTATAAGCTATACTGTATCTTACCAGTTTTTAAAGCCCTTAATATAAAGCTAGTCACATGTTTAGAACAAATTAGATGATGCACTTTCTCCGCAGCGGCTCAGTCTGTGTCCTCCGCTATATTTTTTAGATGTGCTCATATCAAACTACTGTATGTCGATATAAACGGTATTGCCTCATACCGTATTGCTTATAAAAAATATATTGATATATCGTACAAACTCGATATACCGCCCAGCCCTACTCATCAGTGCAATTAACTTAATTTAAGTTCAGATAAATCAGTTCAAATGCGTGGAAATAGGTGTCATAATTTTATTAAGTTAGACCAACAAGCTATTTTTTGAGTGTACATGTATTAATAATACGAATCCCTCCACCCCCACATTTAGTTTTGATGTCCACTGGACAACTACAATGACCAAGCCATTTGTTGATAAGAAAAAAATCTTGCTTAACCAATGGATATGAACGTTAAAGTCTCATTTTCTTTTTTTCAGTTGTTCTTTTAAAGCATGCACAAATACAGGTGCCTTAAAATACATAGCAGGATGCCATGAAATGTTATTAATGTATTACTGCATTTAATGTTTATCTTTATCAGTGCCTATCACATGATTAACCTCTCAAACTCTTACTTCCGAACTTCAAAAACATTCATGGTTATCTGTCAAAATGTCAGTTACTCCAGTTATTGTTTTAAAACAAGTACACATTAACATTGGATCTTATTCAAACAATGTAAGAGGTGTTTACAATATTTATTTATTTGTTTGTTGGTTGGTTGGTCACAGTGGGGTGGCTAATACCCATGGCTAAGATGCCACATTACTTTACTAACAATAGTTACTAGTGTTTTGACAGAAAAAAAAAACACTGAAATCTGAAATCACAACAATCGCCTCTCTCATTATAAGAATCAAAGCAACGAACGTCATAACATATTTCAATGTGTATATATATATATATATATTTATCATCATCATAATAATCATCAAAACGTCGTTCCTAAATAGATCGTAGGCTAGTTCTGAAATAACAAATCAATCAAACAATTCTATAGGAAACAGCATCATCATGCAGGCTTCAATTTCATTCAGTAGCATGCATATTTGATGGTGAAATGACATTCTCGAAGTAAGTATAAGCCCAACGTTTAACATTTAAATAGCTCGCATTTAAGAAGAATACATATCTTACTTTTTATCACAGGTGTAAGACAAAAGAAAAAAACAAGTACTGTACAATGGAAAACAGGTGAGCCCGAACCGGTTACCATGTCAATTCACTTACATGATATCGTGGGAGAGCGAGAGAGCATATTCCCCTCTGCTGTAAAGGTTAACCCGTCGTTTTTTCCGTCATGAATAAATTGAGAATGGCGTTAAAGGTCAATAAAAAAGAGGGCGCATCTGCAGCGCGGTGAGGCGCGTTATCATGTGCTCAGTCATCCGCGGACCTGTAGACTACAGCGGGAGCTCAGACTGCATTCACGCGGAGCCCCTCCTTCAGCACACTGTGACCACAATTAACACCATAGTCATCTAAGGCTGCGGTTCCTATAACGTAACTAAAGTCGTACCTTATTTATGAGTCCGGGGAGCGTTTACCGAACAACGACATAATTTACTGCTTAACCACCATGCTACGATGCGTATATTGTTGGAAAAATTACTCTTAACTAGCTTGTCACGATTGTTTCTTAAAAGCATAGTAGCACCTTTGTCTCACATTCGTAGCCACGTTCATTTGGAAAGTTGCAGAGTTTATTATTTTTTTATTTAATATTTTAAAATACAGATTATTTAAAAAAATACAATATTAACATATAATCTGACATCTCTTCAATGTCTTCTGTTGACAATAAGCAATAAAGATTCTTGTACCGTTCCAATTCTAATAAAAACGAGTTTAGATTTTATTTGTTTATCTATTTATTTATTTATTAGTAAAACTCTTTTAAAAATGAATAGGAGATGAAAGAAAGAGACATCCTCTCATAATCAACTGTTGTTATTTTCAGAAATCTCTTAACGTGTGAATATTTGTATTAAAAGGAAGTTCAGCAACTGAGACATATATTGACAACAAATGTACAGTCCCTTTGTTCAGGCACAGATTATTAAATTTCTGGTCATCAAATGTCTGTGAAAATTGTTGAGTTTATGTCTCACTTGTTGAACTTCTTGTTAATACAAATATTTAAACATTTTGAAAATAATGAGCTATTAAAATATGTATTAATTATTATATTATATAATTATATTATATAAATTATGATTATTATTATGATTATTACAACACTTTTATTGAGTGGCATAAGAATGCATGTTCAATAGTGTTGAAAGCTAGAAACAGAATAAGAGCCCCTAAGTCTACCTAATCAGAATAGTGTAGAACAGGGGTGCCCAATCCTGTTCCTGGAGATCTACCATCCTGCAAAGCTCCAACCCTGATCAAACACAACTGAACCAGCTAATTAATCACTTCAGTAGCACTTGATAAATACAGACACTGTAAGATGCTCTGGTCCCCTCCCTGCATATAATTGTCTTGTCATTATTTTTTTCAGTTTTATTTAAATTTGTAGTTAAAATAACTAAAAATAACATTTATTTTAAAGTTTAGAATTACACAGCCTTTGCACACAGGCTTACTCTGGTAACTTATCAGTGGCCTTTTCTCGTCAATATAGGCTATATTTTTTTCACACTTTTCTCATTCTATATTTCTGATGTTCCAAAAGCGCCTCCTACTGGCAGAGAATGAATGTTCATTTTCAATAATTCAGTATGTAGCTTTTGTTCAGATCAATGTGAAGATCCACCCGCACAACCCCGTTTTAAATTAAGATAATAATTCATACTTCTGACTCACCCCTGGTTTAAACGCTCAATTGTGAGGTTTGTCATTTTATAATTTATTTTGTTTTTGTGAAAACCTGTATCTCAACTGTAAACCAGTTGCTATTTCGTGGTCTACGCATAGAGCGGGATAATATGCAGAGCGTCACACCACAGTGAAACCTGAGCGGTGAACTAATTTTCGGCAGCCGAAATTTCGGTGAATCTCTAATTATTGGCGCGGCACCCCGGTTGGGAAACACTGGTCTACAACATGAAAGAAAGTCATTATAACATGTAAATGAAAAATGTAGAAACACTGGACACAACTGTGGGGCACCATTATGCAGCAGCAAGCATCACAACAAAAAAGGAACCTCAAGGTTGATCTAGGAAAATGTGTGCAAATGTACTGTATAGGGCCCCATTCCTATATTTTGCTTGGGTCCCCCAATTCACTAAATCCGCCCCTGGGAGGCATCAGCACGATCACTTGCATTTTTTTCTAACAGTGGAAACAACTTAAAATACGCAGTCATTTTTGCTCATAAACGTAAGAGTAATACATCATTCTAAACTGTAAAGGGACTACTTTTATTTATGTGCACTTACAAGATCAACAAAACGTTGTGTTTTTATAAAAGAAAGAAAACAAACGCTTTCTGCCGTCTCGGTTTTGAGCAGGAGCGCTTCACAATGATGAACTTGAACTCAGCGAATTGCCTCACAGACATGATAAAAAATATATAGAAAGCTTTAAATTACTACTTTAAAATGAAATAATACAAATCAAAAATAGAAACTATTTCATTATGTAATCCCTAAAGATGCATTTCTCTCTAAAGGCACGTCCAATGAGGAGTCATTTTTTAATCACCATCACCATAATTGATGGATGTCTAAAATATAAAAAAATAATAAAAAGCCTAAAACAGGCCCGATTATAATTTGCATTTTATTTTATAATTCTGTAAAATTAAAAAATAAAACAAATTATAATGGCATATATCTAAAACTTTGTCCTATAAGTGTATAGCTGCTTATATTTTCAGATTTTTATGTTGCTCTGTTATGAATACCTTAAAATTGAAAGGATTTGCTGCAACGCAATTTTGTTTGATATGTGAATTATTTATTAGCCTATTTTTTTTTTTAAATCCATGCAGCAAATGCTTTAAAAATAGCTTGAAAAATTACTTTATTGCATTCCAGACGCTTTTAAAGTACTTTTCACTATACATTTTATGGGTAGCTTGAATGTAAAACATTGTTATGAATTCGTTGTATTCCCATTTGTAAAATAGCCTACAAATGAATTGTTGTAGGCTAACCCCATCTCATGAAAGTGCATATAGCACGATTTTCTGCTCCTATTTGGCGTAATATTTGAATGAATGAATGAATGAATGATGCATTTATATAGTGCTTTATTGTGTATTGTTGTACACCCAAAGTGCTTTACAATCATGTGGGGGGGGGTCTCTCCTCAACCACCACCAGTGTGCAGCATCCACTTGGATGATGCGACGGCAGCCACAGAACAACGGCGCCAGTGCGCTCACCACACACCAGCTACAGGTGGAGAGGAGAGAAAGTCATAGAGCCAATCAAGTGGTTGGGGATTATTAGGAGGCCGTGATTGACAAAGGACAGGGGGGCAATTTGGCCAGGACACTGGGGTTACACCCCTACTCTTTATGAGAAGTGCCATGGGATTTTTAATGACCACAGAGTGTCAGGACCTCGGTTTAATGTCTCATCCGAAGGACGGTTTTTGTCAGTATAGTGTCCCCGTCACTATACTGGGGTGTTAGGACCCACACAGACCACAGGGTGAGCACCCCCTGCTGGCCTCACTAACACCTCTTTATTTATATGCAGAAATTGACTCATGGCATGCAAAAAACTGATAGATTCATAATTAATGGCATGGCTGGTTCAGTCAAGTCAAGTCACCTTTATTTATATAACGCTTTTAACAATACAGATTGTGTCAAAGCAACTGTACAGAATTAATTAGGAAAATATTGTGTCAATAATGCAAAATGACATTAGTAAACACTCAATTTTCAGTTAAAGGCAGTTCATCATTGAATTCAGTGATGTCATCATCCAGCTCAGTTCAGTTTAAATAGTATCTGTCCAATCAAGTCGACGATATCACTGGAATTTAAGTCGACACAAATACGGGACACACGGGCCTATAATAACTGCTGAAATGTTTGCGGGGCAAATCTCAGGTCAGTCTGAGCACTCATGGTACGCACAGTGCGTACAGCCGTACACCTGCAGGCGCCACTGTATGGAGGTGCAGCTGTATATATCCCAATGAATGATTATTATATTAAGAAAAGAGTTACCAATCATTTGTCAGTATATGCTACAGAGTTATTGGCGATATTATTGGCCCTGCAGTGGATAGAGGAGAAGGAAATAAATAACACAGTCATTGCATCTGATAGTTATTCCGCACTAGAAAGCATAAGATCTGGCCGGTCATCTTTTAGGATGGACATAATCAATGAAATATAAGATGTATAATTTTAAGGTTAAGGGCATATCAGTACAATTAATTTGGGTTCCTGCTGATGTTGGTGTGGAAAAGAATGAGAAGGTGGATATTCTGGCTAAACAAACTCTAAAATTAAAACAGGTAGATCTACAAGTTCCATTAAGCAACTCTAAAATTAAAACAGGTTGATCTACAAGTTCCATTAAGTAAAGCAGAAGCTAAAGCATACATCAGGAAATATGCACAATCAGTATGGCAGGTATATTGGGATGGTATTGAAACAGGTAGACATTTATATAATATACAAAAACAAGTTTGTGCTGGGAGGAGGGAGAGCAAGAACCGAAATGAAGGGAATATTATAACTCGTCTGAGAATAGGTCACACAGGACTTAATACAACAAAGAAAGTTGTCATTTTATTCAGTCATTAAAGAAGGTTGATCACAAAGACTTTTCTATAGCAGGTATTCTAGGGGAAAAGGCTATACATGATTACATCATTAAGTTTATTAAAGAAACAAAGTTAAGTAAAATAATTTAGAGTTTTTATTATTCTTTTTTTTTCCCACATTATGTCAATCCCATAAGCACATACTCTGTTCCACACTCCAGTCCAAATGCACCTACAAGTTGGTTTGCCAACCGCCAATAAACACCAAGGAAGAAGAAGAAGAACACCAGCAGCAGACAGGTAGGTTAACGCGGAAAATGGATATTTATCCTACCGTAATGCTGTTGTAAACTTAGCGAATGCGGCAGCATGCGAGTTATGCTTAATTATAATAAAAGTATAATTCGGTTGCTGCCACATTTCTGACATTGACATTTCATTTTTTTTTATCCAAGGCAATTAGATGGCACTAGCATAGTTTAACATGTTCTCATGTCATTAGCTTGAGGAAATGCATTTAGTGAAATAAAATGTAAGTCCAACTCTAACGTGAAAGATCATTTATATCTTTGATTTAATGATAGCTATCATTTTCATTCATATAATGCAAACAAAAATGTACAATATCAATAAAACTAAACACGAATTCAACATTTCTGTCAGGACCACTATCGTCAAAGATGATTGACAATTAGCATACAGTTTGGATTGGCGGTATGGTTCTGTTCTGGGCAAGAACTCCCTGTGCATCCATGCAGCCTAGCATGGATGAGAGCAGGGAGAGCAGCGACAACCCCCCAAAACAAAACCATATGCTGATATCCCCCAACACAAACTGATAGCAAAATCTCAAAGCCTTAAGCAACAAGCATGTTGCTTCTAACCAATGACCAATCAAATATGTTGCCAAAACCCGCATAACCTGTAGCAACAGTCATGTTGCCTTTAACAGTTGACCAATGAATATGTTGCCAATACCTTAAAAGCTTAAGCAGCATTCTCAATACCACCAGCTAGACTTAAGAAAAACATGTTCCAATTCAACTACAGCTTTCAGAACAAGCATGTTCCGAATAACGACCGGATTGCTCTGGAACAAGCATGTTCCCAACAATACAGCTATAATTTAAGAACAAGCATGTTCCCAATAACGACCAGGTAGCTTAAGAACAAGCATATTCCCAATGCGACTAGACAGCTTAAGAACAAGTATCTTCCCAATATAACTACAGCTTTTAGAAAAATAACAATCCGGTAGCTCTGGGACAAGCGTGTTCCCAACAATACAGCTATAACTTAAGAACAAGCATGTTCCCAATAACAAGCATGTTTCCAATAACAACCAGATAGCTCTGGGACAAACGTGTTCCCGACAATACAACTATAACTTAAGAACAAGCATGTTCCCAATAACAACCAAGCTTAAGAACAAGCATGTTTCCAATACGACTAGACAGAACAAGCATGTCATACAGGAACAGAATCAACGCTGAACTTACAGCTGCATTCGAAACTGGAAAATGCTGTCTTCTGAGGACACATTCAAGGTAGGAAGTCATAGAGACATGTCGAATCCAAAATGAGCTTCAATTCATGCCTCCTGAGATACCTCATCTGGTCGATATTAAAAGGCAGAATAGATCCTTTGCTGCCTTGATACCCACAATCCTGTGTGTTCTATCCTGTGATGGTTGATCAAATAAATCATTGAATATTTGCTTAGTTATCACCAAGCTCGTTCTATTTGTTGTAGATCATTGAACCATTAAGCTGCCTCAGAAGCATGTCCGATATCAGTTTCATGAGTTACCTTCATGAACAAAAGCTGCCTGTGAAGTCATTAGCTGCCTCAGAAGCATGTCCGATATCAGTTTCATGAGTTACCTTCATGAACAAATGCTGCCTGCGAAGTCATTGGCTGATAGGCAGCATGTCAGCAGCCTAGGTTTTCGGATGCAGACAACTTCAACTGAACAATGACCCTTTACCATTTTCTCTTGGAGCTGTGCCACGGCAGAAATGACTCCGTTTGCACCATGGTCGTTATTTCCTGCTGCTTAAATCTGTGCTGTAGTGCTATAAAAATTAGTCTCGCGTAGCCAGACATTCAGACTGATGGCTGAAGGTCTGGAATTCATGGCAGCTTTCTTTGGCCAAGCCCGCCCATGAGGCCGTTTGACTGACATGTCAAACAACCAATCACAGTT
>NW_015557240.1:64389-70915 GCF_001515605.1 Sinocyclocheilus anshuiensis | reverse complement strand
AGACCTTCAGACTGACGGCTGAAGGTCTGGAATTCATGGCAGCTTTCTTTGGCCAAGCCCGCCCATGAGGCCGTTTGACCGTCATGTCAAACAACCGATCACAGTTCGTTTCATTCAACGGCACGTTTCGGGGCTTGGAAATGTTGCCTCAATAACAGAGTGTGTAATAAGAGAGTGTGTAAAACTCTCGGACGTATTTGAAAGATTCTGTGCCACAAACTTAAATATTTTACATACTTTGAGAATCCAGCGTTAAGTTGATACTGATAAGCGCTCATCGTCACAGTTGTAAACACGACGGCTTTCTTCTTTCGTAAGGGTTTGGCATCACGGCATCTTTACATGCGTCTCCCGGAAATCCTGTATAATTCAACCAATCCGATGACGACTTACCTTGTTTTAAAACATTTGTCACCGAAATGACGGGAACAAATAAACACACTTGAAAAACTCCGTTGCTGCCTTGGAAAAACAAATTGCATCCACTGTTCACATAACACTGAATAAGGTTATATTTTCCTCCATCCAAAAACACACTCTTTAGAGATATTAGACTTGACGCAAAGATCAGCTGCCGCCTGTCAAAAACAATGCATTCTGGTTACATTAAAAATGTCCAACTTTGATTGGCGCTGCAGCCGCCTCCACTTAATTGGTATTTAAATAGTATGTTAATGTTTAGCTTATTCATGAACAGATGGCGCTGTATTAAGCAGTATAAAAAGTGTTTCTGTTGCTTTATGAAACATTCTGAAACATCTGTGTATTTGGCAAATGTTGCATTTAATTCACTTCATCTGTGAATGTATGCAAACACTGCAAGAGCGTCATTACCAGAAGCAGAAAGTGTCTGACTTGACGTCTCCGCTTTAATTCCGCCCCGTTTGCAAGCGGCTACTCTCTCCAGCCGGAGGCAGGCTAGTGTAGTTTCTCTCGAACAACCTAGTCTTCTCGAGCAAGTAACTGCGGCGCAGCCGAAGACTTCCGTAACCATGAAAGAAACATGTTAAGCGGCACACTCTTGCTCTCGCTTGGGTCGCTGAGTGCACACACGCGCATAAGTATCCAACTCTTAACAGTGTAAATAACTCAGAATGCATGAAATGACATTAGACCCCCCGTTAAGCGCAGCATATTGCAGTGACAAGCATGTTGCCAGTGACATCAGGTAAGTACCGCACATTCGCATGAACTAGCACAAGCATTTAACTGAAAACAACTTAATGAGCCCAAGCAACACGGATAGCCTTAGCAACACGCATGTTGCAGATAACCTGAGAGCATTAAATGGAACTTAGCTTGTGAAGACGTTCAAGTGAGTGAAACATTGCAGCTGTGAAGTGGATGCTTGATCTCTTGATATCCTTCTTGGGGATGAAGTTCCCATCTGAACTTGTTCTTGAGTCAGTCACATAACTTGTGGAGTCCATGACAATAATGTAGCGATGCGTAAAATAATGCTAACTCAGTCACTTCCGAATCAGGCAGCTTATAATCAATGCGGTGAATTCACGTGTTCAAGTTAACGAACTTGAATGAATCGGAGGTAAGACCATTGGGGAAGCGAATTCCACTTCTCTAAATTCCTGATTCCTAGTGATGATGGTGTTTTGTCTGCCGAATTCGCCATTTAATTAGCTATTGAGCAATGCGAAAACTGCTGATAATACTGAGGGACCTTATATATGAATGCTTAGATAGGTGTCTTATTTCCATAGGTTGATGGGGATCAGCTGAGAGTCAGCTGATGCGAGCTTGACTAACGTGACCTGCCAGAACTAACGCTATGCTAGATGATTAACTTCTTGATTCTCATTGTTTTGTTTTAAAGTTAATAATATTTAGTAATGTCATCATCTCCTTATTTTTGTTTGATGTGTGCATTCTAATTCTATCAATGACTTTCATAGAATGCCAAGGCAAGAAAGGACCAAAAGAAAAAAGAAAACACACACACACACACACACACACACACACACACAAGGAACTCTCTCCAAAGGCAGCATCCCTCTCACAAATTGGCTGTGGAGAGAGAATAAAGATGAAGACTGTTTCAATTTTATTGAAACAGGCTAATAAGCTATTATACTTATATTACAGTCCATAAAATATTTAACACTTAACAAGAAGTTTTTGTTAAATGAATAATTGTTAAATGAATAATTCATCCAATTTGATAATACTGTCATCATTTATTCATCTATATGCAGTTTCAAACCTGTATCACTTTCTTCTGTGGAATATTTACAAGATTTGTTTTTTCCATACATTGACTATGTTTACATGGACATCGGTAATCTAATTATTTACCTTATTCTAAATAAGACAATATTATGATTAAGGTGTTTACATGAGTTGCTTTTAGAATACTCCTTTCATTTTCCTGTTTTACATGTTATAGTACATAGACCAATTATTGGCACATGTCATTACGTCCCCACGTGACGCCATCCGACGTCCCCTCCAGAATTCCCCTCATGTATAAACATATAGTTCGCCTTCGTGATGATGCCATGTACAGTTTTTAATTATTTACCTTATGCTGAATAAGACAATATTACGATTAAGGTGTTTACATGAGCTGCTTTTAGAATATTCCTTTCATGTTCCCGTTTTACATGTTATAGTACATAGTTCGATTAATCGCACACGTCATTACGTCACCACGCGACGCCATCCGTCATCCCCTCCAGAATTTCATGTATAAGCATATAGTTCGTCTTGGTTAGTTGTCAGTTTTGGGTGTTTCAATTTTAATTTTACGAAAGCATCAAGTGCAGTTCATTATTTGTCCTGCTATACGTGCAAACAGATGACAGCGCTGTTGAAGCCATGCTCTTTTATTTGCCGTCAAACGGTTGACCACTGTCGTGTGTGTATCCTGTCGCAAAATGCGGTGAAATGTCCTACATGGCGGTAATAGTGTGATTAAGGTGTGTACATGTACAGTATATACTGCACTTCGATAATGCGAATAAAATAGGAATACTCTACATGTCTTGATTCAATTTGTGTTTACTTCGAGTATGACTTTAGCTGGATTAAGGTAATCAAAAATATCTGTTTACATGGTAGATTCTTGTGATGTCTTAATCGTGTTAAAATCGGATTATTGTTGTCCATGTAAGTGTATTCAGTGACAGCCAGTGGGGAACAAAATGGAGTCCCCATTCCCGTTCATTATATGGACAAAATTATGATGTCATTAAATTGTTTGTTCCACAGAAGAAATAATGTTCATTTTGGGGCAAACCATCCCTTTAATATAAAAATAACATAATGAAATTTGTTTTTCATAGAGAGTTGCATTTCAGATAAGGAGAGTATTGAATAGATTCAAGGGAAAGAAGTTGAGTCAAGTGAGAAAGATGAAGGAGAGGTTAGAGCCAATGAGGAAGAAAGTGAGATAAGTGAGAAAATACAAGGAGACATTAGGCCCAGTGAGGAAGAGGAAGAGATGAAAAGGGAGGTACAATGACAGGTAATTGAAGAAAAGGATAGAGAAATAACAGAAGCAGAAGCTGTAGAAGCAGATATTGAATATCAAGTTCAGGGTACAAAAGCACAAGATACTGACCCATCCTTGATGGCCTTACAGTTTCCAACAGACTCATGTTGATCAGCTTAAAATAAAGGTTAATAGTAACTATATACAGTTCTGCTGCTCTCCTGGGCCATGTCAACCAGTAGCCACAAGAACGTTCTTTTCAGAGCCAGTGGTATGCTGGTAACAACTGGCTGGAGTATTCTATGGAAAAAGATGCCATGTACTGCTTTAGTTGTTGTCTCTTTTTGACTGAAGAAAAGTTTAAAGCCAGGATAGCGTGGAGAACAACTGGAGTTGTCAACTAGAGGAAGGCTGTTGAAAAGATCCATGAGCATGCAGCCACTGAAGCCCATATGATCAGTATGGTGAGGTGGGCCAACTATAGAAAGGGGTCTTTAGTTGAGTCTTTTAAAGCTCAGGCTACAGAATGTGAGCTACAAAATGAAAAAGAAAGACAGAAAAACAGAGAAATCCTGTTTCACTTAATAGACATCACAGTACATTTGACAAGACAAGGACTTGCATTTAGGGGACATGATGAAAGTAGCACCAGTTCAAACAGAGGGAACTTCCTTTAGTTTGTGCACCTCTTAGCGGAATGTGACAGTGTCTTCGGATTGCATCTTGAGTATACAGATCACTCAGTCCCAAAAGAAGAAGCCACAGGTGACACTTTTATCCAACAGGACCCAAAATGATCTAATACGATCTCTTGGAACACAAGCGAGGAATGTAATTCTGAAAAAGATTAATGAGGCAAAGATATTTTAAATTCTTCTGAATTAAACTACTGATATGTCACACAGAGCAAGTATCCTTTGTGGTCCGGTTTGTCCATGACATGCAAATAAAGGAGCGTTTCATCCAAGTGTGTCATGTTAAATCAACAACTGGTCAAGACTTGGAGGAAGTGGTAATGGTCCTTCTTTCAGAAAATGGGTTGAATGCTGGAAATATCCAGGGTCAAGGCTATGATGGTGCAGCCAGTATGAGAGCTGGTTACAAGGGGCTGCAGGCTAGAATTCAGAGCCAAAATTAAAAAGCACTCTATGTGCACTGCCATGCACACTGTTTAAACACTGTTTGTGTGGTTTTTTTTTATTTGGTAGAGAGGCTCTACACTTTCCTGTCTTACTTTTCTTTACTTTACTTTTCCTGCCTTACTTACTACACTTTTCCTTTCCTTTCCTTGTCTTGTTCTAGCAAGCGCCATGCTGAATTCATAGAAATGCAAAAGTTGTTGTATGCTGGAGAAAAAACCTGGGAATTAAAACAGCTGGGTGGCACACACTGGGCCTGTCTAAAAAATGCCTTAAAAGCACTGCAGAAAGTCTTTTCTGCAGTTATGCAGCTGTTGAAAACAATCTCAGACAGCAATCAAGTCAAGTCACCTTTATGTATATAGAGTTTTTAACAATACAGATTGTGTCAAAGCAGCTTTACGGTATCAAATACGAAAATAGTGTGTCAATAATGCAAAAGGACAATAGTAAACACTCAATTTTCAGTTAACCCTCTGGGGTCGTTTAACGCGCCAGCGCATTTGTGGCATTTTTTTTCTGATAACCCCTAAAGGAACCTAAATTACTCCTTCATTTTTGATCGTACAGATAAGAGCAAAGCATCAATCGAATCTGTAAAGGTTCTGCTCTTATTTGTATACACTCATAATAACAACAAAACTTTCTGCTTTTGTAAAATAAAGAAAACAAACAGGGTGCGCTGTCTGCCGCCTTGGTCTTAGTGATCTTCATTTAGAAAGCTTGACATGTCTAAATTTAAATGAAGTAAGTCTTATCGAAAACAAATATTCTCTGGTAAAGTAATCCATATGAAACCAATGCGATGTCCAGTCTTTCCCATCTTACTTCATTATCGTTAATTAGATCACCACGAACTACTTTCGCTTTTGATATTACAATAGTCCATGCGACACAAGCGACATGTAAATGCCCACATCACCTCCGTTCCGTAAACAAAGCAAGACTTTTCTTCAAGTTAATCTCGGCTACTGTTCGTTTCTGGAAGAAGATGCGCTGAGAGGAATGAGCTTTGGATTACCTTAGAAAAAGGAGATGCGACTCGCGGCTGGATCCAGCGGAGGATATCATTTACATGAGTAAGTCTTCCTTTTATTATAGCCTACTTGTATTAGTTGTTATTGTGTTACTCTGACAAAACTTGTAGGGGAGCACGGGGCTCAAACTAACGCGGGGTTAGTTGTAACACACATGGTTTAAATATTTCCACACATGCTAGCATAACCAAATTTACGGTATTTACTAGTTACTATATCAACACTATAAAAAAGTGCGCCAAAATTCAAAAGCCTTTTGAAGATATCACTGAATATTACACAGATGTTACAATGTACCCCACCTACGGGGCTTGTTGTCACATTTCACTTCCTTTCTTTTAAGGTAAATACCGAAAAACATATACACTAATTATGCAACAAAGTGACATATTTGTACTAGACAAGTGTGAAATTAATGTGGATGAAAAGTTATACTCTGACCCCCACGTGGATTTACACAAACTGAGAAATTCAAAAAGTGTTAGGTTGTGCCCCGCGCTCTCCTACACATTTTACTTAGACTTTTTCCAAACTATAATTCCTGACTACATGTATAATCAAGTGAAACATTATGAAGTATGTTTCATTTCATTGCATCTAAATGTCTCACGATGCCAGGATGTTTTTCAATGGTCTATAAAATAGAAAACTATACGATATAAAAGTAAAATGAGTGTAACACTAAAGAATGTGTTGAATATATGTAGATGTTTATGACATGCTTTGCAGTACTAATTTAGTTCCCTTTCGATACTTCACTCGTACTGCGTCTTGCTTAAGACTCATATGGGAAAAAAGCCTTTTTTCTCCTGAACTGAAGCCTTTTCATTCACGCAGTGAAACTGCACGGCCATTGGTTCGTGCAGAGCTTAAAAAACAAACCAATGGCTCGGCAGTGGAGC
>NW_015557240.1:63102-64374 GCF_001515605.1 Sinocyclocheilus anshuiensis | reverse complement strand
TTTCAAAGGATGCTGGGCCTCATGGCAGTAGCATCTCCAGTGTTACAGTTGGGTCTGCTGCGTATGTGCCCCCTTCAGCGCTGGTTGAAACCACGGGTTCCATTCCATGCGTGGCGTCACGGACGCCTGCATATCAGGGTGAGTCAGGCCTGTGTATCAGCCCTGACCCCCTGGAAGAACTCCCGTTGGATGGAACAGGGCGTGGCCATAGGGATGGTTCACAGAAGGACAGTTGTCACGACAGACACCTCCAACTCAGGTTGCGGGGCGCTGTGCGATGGCATACCGACCTTCGGCCACTGGTCGATGGCGGAAAAAGGCTTCCACATCAACTGCCTGGAAATGTTAGCAGTATGTCGAGCCTGTAAGTTCTTCCTGCCAGTCCTGAAAGGGCACCATGTGCTAATCCGATCGGACAACATGTCGGTTGTGTCCTACATAAATCGCCAGGGAGGCCTCTCTTCAAAGCGCCTCTTCATGCTAGTGGAGCGCTTCTTAGAGTGGGCTCAACCCAACCTGCGCTCGCTAAAGGCAGCGCATATACCGGGCAAATTGAACCGGGGAGCAGCATGTTATCAAGGAGCAATGTCCCCTCAGGAGTCCCCTCAGGTCCCCTCAGGAGCAATGTCCCCGCAGACGGTTCAGAAGATCTGGGAGATCTTCGGCGAGGCCGAGGTAGACCTCTTCGCCTCAGAAGACAACTCTCACTGCCAAATTTATTTTTCAAAGACCAAGGACGTGTTGGCCCACGATTGGCCCAACCTCCTTCTCTATGCTTTCCCCCCGATTGCTCTGATCCCACAGGTAATCAGGCGAGTGAGGGAACAAGAACACAGGGTTCTCCTGGTAGCCCCCCTTTGGATGAACCAGCTGTGGCTATCGGAGCTGACTCAGCTACTGATAGCGGCCCCTTGGCCTGTTCCACTGAGACAGGATCTCCTCTCTCAAGCGAACGGGACATTATGGCATCCTCGGCCCGACCTATGGACCCTGCACCTCTGGCCGCTCGACAGGAGCCTTCGTACCTCCCAGAGCGAGTCTTAAACACAATTTCGGAGGCTAGAGCTCCGTCTACGAGACGCCTCTATGCCTTAAAGTGGTCTTTTTTCTCCACCTGGTGTCAAAACCGCGGCAAAGACCCCCTCACTTCCGAATTGGCAGAGGTGTTGTCATTTCTACAAGAGCTGCTGGATAAGGGACGTTCCCCATCCACGCTCAAAGTCTATGTGGCGGCTATAGTGGCCTCTCATGTCCCTATGAGGGCCAATCAGT
>NW_015557240.1:62663-62914 GCF_001515605.1 Sinocyclocheilus anshuiensis | reverse complement strand
GGCCGGCTGGGCCTCGCCGTCCACATTTGCGAGGTTTTATAACCTGGATGTCCCGACCTTACAGGCCAGGGTCCTTTCCGCTTGAAATGGCACACGCTGCGTAAACGGATATGGCAGAGAGCCCTTGGCCATACCGCAGCCAAGTTCTCTGGCATTGCTCACCTGTTAGCTCTCGACCCCTGGGTGTCGAAGTTACGGGGATACTCTGGAACGATTAACCAGGCCGGGTGTGACCTAGAAAGCTCAGCCCG
>NW_015557240.1:34950-62433 GCF_001515605.1 Sinocyclocheilus anshuiensis | reverse complement strand
GCTTTGGCGGGCTTCGTCGCCATAGGCTCGTGCAGCTCCACTGCCGAGCCATTGGTTCGTTTTTTAAGCTCTGTTTTAAGCTCAGTTTTACTGCGTGAATGAAAAGGCTGCAGTTCAGGAGAAAAAAGGCTTTTTTCCCATATTAAGCAAGTCTTAAGCAAGACACAGTACTCGTTCCCGTATCTCAAGGAACCGAGATTACGTTAGTAACCGAGTACGTTTCCCAGATAATATATATATATATATATATATATATATATTGTTTAGACAGGCTTATGAGTTTGATGCTATGTAATCAACCACAAAGGTTAACAAGAGGGTACACAGGGCTGAAGAGAGCATGTTGCAACATCAAGCGGAGGTGAGCCAGACAAAGACTATGATGAAGAAGAGGAAGAGTGCGAGACGCAGACAGCAATGTAAGCGACAGAGGAAAGACCACTGCCTTATTAAGTATGAGTTACAGAGACTGATACACCTACAACAGGAAGATTGGATCATACAAGACATTGACGAAATGATGACTAATATGATGATTAATTGATGTGTAATTGGAATTACCCAAAAAGTAGTATAAAAAGGTCTGAGGAGTAATTAACTCTTTAGATGCTGCCTGCATTAAGCATGAAGGACACCTGATACCCTAACGAGGGGCGCTTAACAGCATCTCCAATATTGCTGCTTAGAGTTTGATTATAGAACTTGCAACTTAGCTGATTTTTTGTTTTATGTTTGCATTAACTGCTTTATATTGTAACCAATAAAATAAGAGATTTTATTGTTACTATTACCTCCCGTGAGACTTTACCTTTAACTACCAACTGAGCCTCAAACAAGAACAACCACAAGGGAGTCTTCTACGTCATTCCTGAAGAATGACGTAGAAGCCACAACTTGACCCCACAGAACTAGTTAATTACAGACCGATCTCGAATCTCCCTTTTCTGTCCAAGATACTAGAAAAGGTAGTATCCTCACAATTATATTCCTTCTTAGAGAAAAATGGTATCTGTGAGGATTTACAGTTTTATTTTAGAACTCATATCTTAACTGATTTTAAGTTATATTTTTGCATTAAATGCTTTGTATTGTAACTAATAAGAGACTTTATTGTTGCGACTGCCTGCCGTGAGACTTTACTTGTAACTACAAACTGAGCCTCAAACAAGAACAACCACAAGGGAGTCTTCTACGTCATTCCTGAAGAATGACGTAGAAGCCACAACTTGACCCCACACTATTGACCACAACATTCTTTTGAATAGACTAGAAAACTTTGTTGGCATTAATGGAAGTGCATAAGCATGGTTCAAATCGTACTTATCTGACTGCAATCAATTCATAGCAGTGAATGAAGAGGTATCATATCGATCACAAGTGACACTTTTTCCTATTGTGTTGACATCATCATCTTGAAAATAATAATAAAAATAAGAAATACAATTTTTGTACAACCTATATTTTTATTTTCTCTGTGACACTTTTTTTCCTACTGTCTTGACACAAAATGTTAAATGAATTGTGTGTCTTGACAAGACGAACAAAAAGTACAAATACAATTTTGTGCAGACTACACTTTTATTTGTTAGTCTATCTCTTTCAGTAGCGGAAATTTACATGTGAGATTCTGGAAACGAGATCTAAATTTAGCGGGAACGGTCGGGTCGGGAAGAAAATTATTCTAAGCAGACAGCGGGTGAACAAAGAGTGAATATATAGCGGGGGTGGGTGGGTGCAGAATATAAACCTTGCGGGAGCGGGCGGGAGCGGGACTAAAAAAATAGTACCGCGCAGCAGTTAGAGTTCTTACTAGAACCAGGAAGTATGACCATATTAGCCCGGTTCTGTCAACACTGCACTGGCTCCGTATTAAACATCGTATAGATTTTAAAATCCGAGGTCACCGTAGCCACCAGATCCAGTCTGTATCCAGATCAGATGATCACTGCAGTCACCCGGATCCAGTACGTATCGTGTGCAATGGTGGATCAGCACCCAGAGAGGACCTCTACAGCCCTGAATGTCAGCGGTGACCAGGACAACTAGATGAGCCACAAAAACAGATCTCTTTAACTGAAAATTGAGTGTTTACTATTATCATTTTGCATTATTGACACAATTGTTCCTAATTAATGCTGTACAGTTGCTTTGACACAATCTGTATTGTTAAAAGCACTATATAAATAAAGGTGACTTGACTTGACTTGTAAAACCTCAGAGGCAGAGCGAATTATGAGCATTGTTCGTAAAAAGAACCTGGGCAAAATAAAACTGTACACTATGAATGGGAAAAACCTGAAGAAGTCTCAGGGTGAGACTCCTAATATGGAAAAGGTTAGGATATACAGAGAGGCAATGACAGACTTTCAAAATGCACTTGAGTTCCTGCTTACTTTACCACCCGTAGATGATGACAGAGATAGTGTAGTCACCAGAGGTGGGGGACTCGAGTCACATGACTTGACACATGACTGTATTTGGATCCCTTCAGTCAAGTTGTTACCTGCCAAACACTAGCTTTCGCCACCGAAGCAATAGGCTGTTTCATCTGTCTTCCGTGAGTAAGCACCCACTTTCTTTCGGATTTCGGATTATTGGTTGCCAGATGCTGGTCTGGTTGAGGTGGTCTTAGAAAGGGCTGTCTCTTCCATATATTTGCACTGCGTTGTGGCTTAGTTGCTGTGTGTCCTGGCTAATGTGGTTTTAAATCTGGCTGAGTAAGTGCAACTCTAGGATGATCCTCCTTTATACTGCCCATAACTTTTTTGATCTGTTTTTATCTATTTTTGCGCGCTGTCTCAAGGTACTTTTGCTGTCTACTGGCTCGTGGGGTTTTTATGATATGACTTTTTATTCATCGTTGGATCTGTATCACCTAAACCCTAAAGTTCGGCCTCCGCTGCCCATCAGCCTATATAATCACTGCGTTGCTCTTGGTATTGCTCGCCAGCCTCGCTACATACATCAGGTTCTCGCAAACACTGCACTGGGCTCACTACCTCAGTTACCTCAGCTAATGGATGTACTGTTCCCGTTGTCTGGTCCTCTTCTCGCCAACTATACGCAAAAACATGCAGAGAGGGTGGAAATATAAACTTTGTAAACCACCGTTCTCTGGAATATGTCCCACTCAGGGCTCTACCGCCAGCTACTGCCTCCTCTGCAACAGTTCAGCCTTCAGTGAAAATGGCTCTAGAAGACGCTAGGTCATTGTCAAATAAAACATTCATTATGAATAACTTTTTCTCATCTCGCACCTTGGATTTCCTGTTTGTGACTGAAACCTGGCTGAAACCTGATGACCGTTCGTCTCTGGGTGAACTATCTCCTTCTGACTGTTTTTTTATAGCTCTCCCAGGCCAAAGGGACCTGGTGGTGGTCTAGCTACAATTTTCAAGAAGTCATTCAAATGTCGACTACTGTCTGTAGATGCCTTTTCTAGTTTTGAGGCACAACTCTTGCATATCGATCTCAATGGTCCTCTAATCTGCATTCTGGTTTGCAGACCACCCAAAGTTTGTACAACGTTTATTCGTGAGTTTTCAGAATTTCTGTCAAATCAAGTGTCACGCTGTGATAGACTGTTGGTTCTGGGGGATTTTAACATCCATGTCTGCTGCCCCTCTAAACCTATGGTTAAAAATGTTATGAGTCTCATTGACTCGCTCAATTTTGTACAGTGTGTCTCTTCTCCTACTCTTAATCTAGGCCATGCACTAGATCTTATTTTGACTCGTGGTCTCTCTGTGCACTCATGTGGAGTACTCGATGCTGGTATTTCTGATCACTGTTCTGTATTATTTGAACCTGCAGTCCCATATGTACAGCCCATCCTCTCTCAGCCTGTATGCAGCTCTCGTGTTTTTCACGCCACCACTGCACTAGAATTCTCTAAATTTTACTCTACATTTTTCTCTAATTCTGAGGTCTCTTTGTCACCTGATATGAACTGATATGAGCTGGTCCTCATTTTCAACTCTGCTTGTTCTACTGCCTTGAATACTGTTGCTCCGCTGAAACCTAGAAAGTGGCAAGCTAGATCTAGTCCTCAACTTTGGCTAAATGCTTCTACCCGTGCACTCAGACAAGAGTGCAGGAGAGCTGAACGCAGGTGGAAAAAGGATGGGCTTCAGGTTTCTTATCAAATTTTGATAGATTGTCTAACCAACTATCAAAAGTCTGTCAGCGACAGCGACAGATCAAATTTGATTGCCATGAATGCAAACAGGTCAAAAGTTCTTTTTAAAACTATAAACTCAGTTCTTAATCCAGCCACTTGCTCAGCCCCTGTTGGCAATCTGTTCAGAATTCTTAGGTTTCTTTGTGCAGAAAGTACAAGATATCAGATCTCACCTCTCTCCTCCTGACACGGCTCATTCTCACCTGATCTCTCCTTCTAGCAGTTTCACTAGTTTTAAACCAGTGTCTCCATCTCAATTTATTGCATTAATTTCTAAGATGAAATGTACATATTGTCAATCCGATGTACTGCCTGGCCGTTTGCTTAGAGAGGTGTTGGACACTATTAGCCCTGCCCTTTTAACTATTATAATCTGTTCTTTGACTAGTGGGGTTTTCCCAGAGTCCTTCAAACACACTTCTGTACAGCCCCTGTTAAAAAGATCTCACCTTGATCCATCTCTTCTAAGTAACTACCAGCCGATTTCTAAACTCCCATTTATTTCTAAGGTTTTAGAGAAAGCAGTGCTTTCACAGTTTACTTCATACCTGGATGCATTCTGGATAAGTTTCAATCTGATTTTAGAGCACTTCACAGTACAGAGTTGACATTGCTTAAAGTTATGAATGATATTTTGCTGTCCATTGATTTCCATTGGCAATCCACAGATGATTAAAGGATCAGGAATAGCTGGAGCAGTTTTTGGATGTTTAGGGGAAGAAACTCTTAAGGAAATTGAGAATATGAGGTTTAGATTAGGTCCTCAACAGGCAGGAACAGTAAGAGTGACTAGAGGTTCTCCGAAATGGGAGAGTATAGCACATACTATAATGACTGACTATAAGGGTGTTTTCACACCTAGTTCATTTAACCCTTTCAAACGTTCTCGGAGCGGTTCAGCGTGTATATGTGAACAAACCATGTGATCTCAGACGCCCCTAAAAGGACCCAAAAGCGAACCTTACTCAGACCACCTCCGGAGGTGGTCTGAGTACGGTTCGTTTGTGGGTCCGTTTGTGGTTCGATATCTTCGTGATATGCGAAAGCAATGAGATCCCGGTCCGCTTTGCGTTTCGTTTCGACATGTGTACCTGGAGGCTTGCCATACCTGCAGTCATGTTACCTCACTGCTGTAACAACAGAAAAAAACTTTTCACCATGGCAGGTCGTGGGGTTGTGTGGTCCCAGGAGGAGAGTTGTGCACTTATTGAAATTTGGAAAGATGATTACATTAAACGCCAACTCTCCTCAACCCATAAAAACATAAAAGTGTTTCTTTTGTTTGCCCAAAAAATGAAGGAAAGGGGATATAACAGAACCGCGCTACAATTTTCAGATGTTTTCCTTTAGTTCTGCTTTGTCTGACTCTTTCTCTGTTTGTCATTTGCTTCAAAATGTGCCACATCCATGTGATGACAACATGTGAAGACGCCATCTTGAATACCCAAAATCCACTGCTGCACAGAAAGCTGGGGTCTGAGTTCTTATAAAGTTGTGGTGTGAACAAGAAAGGGTCTGAGATCTCTTCATTGCTGAAGAGGACCAAAAAAAGAACTGGGTTCTCTTTTGAGTCCACTAGATTCTGAACACCAAAAGGACTGAGGTCACTTTCAGCTGGTTCCCTTTCTGGTTCACTTTAAGTGAACTGGGGTTGGTTCTTTTAAAATTAACTATATGTGAAAACACCCTAATACACAGCCATGCAGTAAAGAACAATCTGAAGAAGAGAGCAGAGTGTTAATACGAATTATAATTAGAGAAGTTGTGAGTAGAGGAAACAGGCAAATACATATGATTCCAATGAGTCCAGTTATAGAGGGTATTATAGCTGGAATAATATAAATGTCTCAAGAAAACCAAGTAACTATAAACCTCATTGTTAAAGAGAGAGAACAAGAGGAAATAAAGAGTATTATTAAGAGACAAAAGAGAGATATGAGGAAACGCTAGGATTATCAGAATGTATAAACACCTTACAACCTACTGCACCATTTAGTGAGGATTTTGAATGTAAAATGACAGAATACCACTCTCGGGGGTCAGAAGAATGGCTTTCAGATTCAGATGAGCAGGAAACAATGGACAGTAGTGAGTCAACAGAAGATGGTCTTAGAGAAGTAAGATATGAAATAAGAGAGCAGGCAAGTTAGAGCTAAAAAAAGAGTGTTACATCAGATAAATAATGATTGGCCTGAAGTTAATATTAAAGGGATAAAATATAAAAATCCTAGCAGCAGAGAAAGAGGCAGACAATTAGAGAGAAATTGGGATCAAAAAGTAATCAGAGGTAGTAATCGGAAGTAATAATTTAACTTATGGTCAAATGAGGTCAGCAAGTAGATCTCCATCAGCCAAAAGCATAGCTGGAGCAGAAGGTTGGACAAAGTCTGGTAAGCAGGCTATATTTAAGGAAGGACATTCTTATATGAGGAAGGCAGTTAGGGAGATGGACATAATGCTAAAGGTCCTTAAAAAAGAAAAAAAAAAGAGCTGCAAATGACATTGGAAGAGTCAGAACCTGAATATAGCATGGAGAAAGATTCAGACTCAGATGAATTTGAAGACTGGGAAGAAGAGCCCAGAGAACAGACAAGGAGAGTCAGGAATCAGATCATCCACACCAGTTCCAGTGAACAGGACAACTCCTAGATACCTCACATTTAATGCCTCAAAACAGTCAAGAGAAGAACAGGTTGATTTACAATCTAAATTATTAGAGTTTACTTAACTGAGGCTGTAAGGCAGCAGGTAGGTGGCAGGAAACAGGGCAATGACCTCAGTGTTTACGCAACCCGCATTATGAAAGCAGCTGAAGCTGCAAGACTAGGCAAATATTCAATCACCAGGTTAGTGCACACTTGTACAGGCCATGCTGTCTCTGCTGAAGCCTTGGAGAAGGCACAAAAGTTGACCGGGACAGAGGATAAGTTTAAATAGTGGAAAAAAGACTTAGTTGAAGCTCAAAAAGGTGGTGTACCAATATTAAGTATGTGGCTGGCAATAGAAGATGACATCCCTCATGAGCACAAGATTAGGTTGTTGCGTGAAGTAGGTAGAAGTATACCTGGAGGACACGCATTAGCCACAATATTAAACAATGCCAGCAAAAAATAAATTGAAAACAGATTAGCAGAGTATGATCTTACTAATCAGCATGTAAAAAAGAAAACAGAAACACCTCAGAGTAAAAACTGCTTAGAGCAGGTTTATAAAAAAGGTGGCAGCATTAAACCATTTAAACCTAGAACAGGGGAGCAGAAATATATATAATACTAGGTTACAGAGTAGGCAGACTAACCAAAGTGTCCCTAGTTCTGGGAAGTGGACTAATCAGAGCCCAAAAAACGGAGGAAAAGGAAAGCCCAGAGTAGTAAATAAGACAGTGACACATGTTAAGAATGGCTATATCCCAGATGAAAAATGGGAACAAATGACTCCAGAAGAAAAGAGAAAAATAATAGATAAAAGAAAAAATTGTACAATTACCCCAAAGAAGGTGAGGAGAAATAAAGTGATTGAGCAAACACAGAAGAAACAGGAATTAAGAAAAGAGGAACAAACTTCAGAAGCAGAATAGGGAGAGGTAGGCCTACTGAAGCAGAAGATTTGTGAGCCCAGAGTGATAGAAAGAGATGATCAATTATTTGTAGATTTAGAAGGAATTACGTACCTTGTGCACTGTAAAAAATAATACCGTAGAATTTACAGGATTTTACTGGCAAAAAAGTTGCAAATAAAATCCTGTAAAAATTATCTTAATTGTTGTAAAATGGATTACAGTATAATACTGCAAAGCAAATTACAGTTAATTGCTGTATGTGAAATACAGTAATTTGTAGTATTTTTTACAGTAACATTTAATTAAACTTGTAGTTTATTTTACAGCAATATTTTGTAATTTCACTAAAGTAAAGTATTTACCTGGCAACAAAGTTGCCAATAAAATCCTGTAAATATATTTTACAGCAATTTTTTGTAATTTCACTAAATTTCAGTATTTACCTGGCAACTAAAGTTGCCAATAAAATCCTGTAAATACCCCAAAATCCAAGATGATGTTGTAATAATTTAACAATGAAAATGCTGTAAAGAATAATTTTAACAGTAAACTGTAAACTGTAAAATACTGATTTAAATGAATTATCATGAGCACTATCTTAATACATTTACAAATGAATAAAAACCATGTCAAAGATGTTGCAAAAAAATATTTATTAAAACTGGCAGAAAGACATTGAAAGGCTTTTACTGGTAAAATAAAATATTCAGGGCTCTATCATACACTCGGCGCGATGCGGCGCCAGGCGTTATGCAAGTGTTTTTTGCTAGTTTCAGCCCAACGCAATTATCATTTTCATGTCCTGCGCCACGCTGTTTAAATAGCAAATGCATTTGCACACATTTGTGTGCTCATGGGCGTGCTGGTCTGAAAACGAGGTGTCTTCAGGCGCATTGTTGGCGCGTTGCTATTTTGAGGCAACTGAAATAAACTGCACCATTGACAAACAAAAACCTGGTCTAAAGTCAATGGCGCAGTAGTTTTTTGTTATTTAAAGAGCGCGTTAGTATAGGCAGGTCCACAACGCGCGTACACTCTGCTTATTACAAACACATGGACGTGCAGCAGCACACTAAATTTACATTTACATTTACATTTAATCATTTAGCAGACGCTTTTATCCAAAGCGACTTACAAATGAGAACAATAAAAGCAATCAGACCAACGAGAGAACAACAGTATACAAGTGCCATTACAAATCTCAGTTAGTCTAGCACAGTACACGTAGCTAGGTTTTTTTATTTTATTTATTAAATAATAGAATGGAATAGAACAGAACAGAATAGAATAGGTAAGTGTTAGTTGGTCAGGTGCTGGCGAAAAAGATGTGTCTTTAGGTGTTAGCAGATGCTTTTATCCAAAGCGACTTACAAATGAGAACAATAGAAGCAATCAGACCAACGAGAGAACAACAGTATTACCAGTGCCATGACAAGTCTCAGTTAGTCTAGCACAGTACACGTAGCTAGGTTTTTAATTTTTTTATTAAATAATAGAATGGAATAGAACAGAACAGAATAGAATAGGTAAGTGTTAGTTGGTCAGGTGCTGGCGAAAAAGATGTGTCTTTAGGTGTTTTTTGAAAATGGCTAAAGACTCAACTGTTCGAATTGAGATCGGGAGGTCATTCCACCAGCTGGGCACAGTCCAGGAAAAGATCAGTGAGAGTGATTTTGTGCCTCTTTGGGATGGCACCACAAGGTGCCGTTCACTTGCAGAACGCAAGCTTCTGGAGGGCGCATAAGTTTGAACTAGCGAGTTTAGGTATATTGGTGCAGAGCCAGTTGTTGTCTTGTAGGCAAACACCAGTACCTTGAATTTGATGCGGAGAGAACAAGAGCTTGGACAAGAAGTTGTGTGGCTTGCTCTGACAGGAAGGGTCTAATCTTCCTAATGTTGTATAACAAATCTGCAGGACCGGGCTGAGTGTCATCAGCATAGCAGTGATAAGAAAAGCCATGCTTCTGAATGACAGATCCTAATGATGACATGTAGATGGAGAAGAGAAGTGGTCCAAGCACTGAGCCTTGAGGAACCCCAGTAGCAAGAAGTTGTGACTTAGAAACCTCACCCCTCCAAGACACTCTGAAGGATTTACCAGAGAGGTAGGACTTGAAGCACTGGAGTGTGGTTCCTGAGATGCCCATCTTCATGAGGGTGGACAGGAGGATCTGGTGGTTAAAGGTGTCAAAAGCAGCAGACAGATCCAGCAAGATGAGTACTGAGGATTTGGAAGCTGCTCTTGCCAGTCTCAGGGCTTCAGTAACCGAGAGCAGGGCAGTCTCAGTTGAGTGGCCGCTTTTGAAGCCAGATTGGTTGCTGTCCAGGAGGTTGTTCTGTACAAGAAACATAGAGAGTTGGTTGAACACAACTCGCTCGTGTCTTTTGGAAGCTGCTCTTGCCAGTCCCAGGGCTTCAGTAATGGAGAGCAGGGCAGTCTCAGTTGAGTGGCCACTTTTGAAGCCAGATTGCTGATCAGAAGTTTGTACTGTGAGAAACATAGAGAGTTGGTTGAATACATCGCTCAAGTGTCTTTGCAATGAATGGAAGAAGGGATACCGGTCTGTAGTTTTCTAAAAGTGCTGGATTTAGAGAGGGTTTTTTAAGCAGTGGGCTTACCCGAGCCTGCTTAAATGCTGTGGGAAATGTACCAGTGTGAAGAGAGGTGTTGATAATGTGAGTAAGCGAAGGTATGACTGAAGAAGAAATGGCCTGAAGGAGGTGAGTGGGGATAGGATCAAGTGGACAAGAAGTAGATTGGTGATCGTGTGAGGGGTGAGGGAAAAAGTGAAATTAGTGGAGAGGGCTGCAGGAGCGGCAGTGTTCTCAGGTTTGATCCAAGTCTCAGTTAGGGCCATGAGGTGAAGTAGCAATGAGTAGCAATAGAAGAAATAAATTCTGCTTAGTTAACAGTTCCAGAGACCAAGTGGAATAGAGAGTAAAGTAGTAGAGGACAGAGGGACAGGCCGTAGATTATTAGGATTGGCCTGCCTCCAACATACAGTGCGTGATTTCCGAGTGTTAGTAGTATAATAATAGTAGAGATTTGAAAGCACATAGTGAGTACAATTGTCCTAAACAAGTAGATGAGAAGAAGCTGTACAAAGAGTAATGAAAGGGGAGAAAAGCAATACTCAAGCGCCTTGTCAGTGTCCTTGCTCGATGGAGTCGCGCAGGCATGCTAAAATAACAACAACTTACTGACACATAGTAAGAAATGGTTATAAAAAAATGAAATAGAAGTGAAACAATTAGTAGGAAAGAGGAGAAATAAAAAGCGATACTTATCCTTTGCCGGTGTCCCGCCCGGTGGAGTCGCACGGTAGAGTCGATGGTCTTTACACTCGTCGGTCTTCACACGAGGAGGCTTCACACGAGGGCTGCCGCGACCACTGCCGCAGTGAACTAACCAATTTTATTCTTGCCCGAGTACTCGTTGTTGAAGTCAGCTGGCCATGCCTTACTATTTAGCAAACCGAAACTGGAAAGTCCCGTGATACGCACGAGAACAAACGCGACTTGAGCACGTATTTACCACGGTAATACACAGTGAAGTTAAACAATGTTTCCTAGTAATGACAACCGCGCTGAAATCTAATGAGAAAACAAGACAAAACACTTACAAACTGCTGTCCTCTTCTGCTGCTCGACTGCTTCATCTAAAAAGTGAAACTGCTGTTCTCTTCTGCTGCTCGACTGCTTCTTCTCAGTCGAACAACACAAACATGCCAAATATTAAAAATTAAATGATTACAATGTAAAAGATTATTATTGTGTAGGCTACATAAATATAAAAATGCCTTCATGTCATAATGGATAGTCACTGCATGTATCAGAATTAGGCTACCTATTTGCTCGCACATGAGCAGATCCGTTTCCTCTCTGGAGATGCGTTCTGTCTTTGCGCTTGCAAATTCCGCCGTGTAAATAGCAAATTCGCCATGGCGCGAGTGCAACTGGCTCTTAAAGGGAATGGGAGATGACACTCTGATTGGTTTATTGCACGTTATGCCCAAAACACACCCATTACTCATTAAGAGAATAGGGACAACCCTTTTAGACCATGCGCCGGGCGCACCGACCATTTTCCCGTCATTAAACTAGCAAAAGTGGATTCGGACACGCCCTAAGTGCACCTGCGCCGTGCGCTTTAGACCTTGCGCTTAGATCGTTAAAATAGGGCCCTCAGTCTTTCAACAGTTAAAATATTATAATAAAAATAACATAGCATCACAAAATAACTACAAATACCTGTTAAAAAAATAAACCATATTCTGAGTAGAACATTAACTTTCTATAAAACTGAAGGTCAATCAACAGAATTTGTATACATTTGGTAAAAGTTTTTAACTTTTTTTAAAGAAAATTATTAAAATAAAATGCTGGAATCAACATTAAACCACAAATTCTGTTGTTTGAGCTTATGTTCTATTCAATTAAGAATATTCCTGCAAAAGACAATTTAACAAATACATACTGAAAGTCCTTCAACTTTCTGAGATGAGCACACATGAGGGTTATCCCTCTTCTCTGAGACCTTTCCACTTGTTTTGCTTCTATGTATCCGTCTTGTATCCAGTGAGTGTTGTGATTCCAACAAAACATCTGCACATAAAAACAAGCAGAAGCTTTAGAATGAAGTTCAGTATTGAATGAAACTAGCTCAATAAAAAAAATGTAAAAATGACACTTATACAATTCAATCAGCATTTACCAGTACTTAAACTAAATAAGTAACCTTTTTCACAAATGAAATTACTCAAGTAAAACATGTTACCTTTGAAAAAATTCAAGTGTGCAAAAGATGCCTGCTCCCGGGACGCCAGACTAAAGTTGTAATAAGACTGCAAATCCAGCCACAAGGTTGAGGTATGAATTCACAACCATCTGAACCTCGAATAGTCAAAAGCCACTGGGTTCCGCTGAAATGAATAAATATAAGCAATAATGTAACCTACAATACAGTATTTCAATATAAAATTGTATCTAAAATACAAGTTTATCAAATGATTAATATAATCAGCTTCAGAGAGTCTTGAAGCATCAAACATTTCTCCACATCAGCTGCTATTCTTTGCACCTACAAGGAACTCGAGCTGCGTCGAATGCTATGGGAAGGCCTTCAGCGTGACCACGCTCTGAATCACATGTGTAATCAGTCCAATAGATGGGCAAGACGTAATGACCAGGAAGCTATAAAAGCACGTGCGGTGGAACCGGCGTCAGCTTTCTGTCATTCAGCAAAGTGCTCTGTATTGTGTCAGTCAAACTTTGTCTGTAAGTCTTATTTGGTGTTGTTTGTCCCAATAAGGCTCTCGAGGGAGCCAACTGCCCGCATTGCGAGCGTCTTCCTATGCGTACGCTTTGCTCCCGGAAGGCTCTCTTCGAGAAGGAAGCCTTCACCATCGTTCCCCATGGTGCTGGCCCCGCTTCCGTTGAGGCAGAGCGGCAGCTGCACTCGTGGGGTTCGCAGGTGGATCTGGCAGAGGGAATGGAGACAGGCGAGTCCCTATCTCCTTCCTCACCTGCCGGATCCAGTGCTCGCTCTCTGGGTTCGGAAGCCCGTTCTGCGGTTTCTTCCCCCCTGGGGAGCGGGCTCGACGCTCCACCTGTCTTCAGAGGAGGTTGACGTGGAGAGCATCGTGGAGGATTCGACCCCTTAATCGCCCCAGTACGAGGAGCTCTTGGAGGTGGTAACTCGCGCTGTGGCCAAGTTAAACATCAACTGGCCAGCCGAGAAACAAGCCGAACCGCAGAGGAGTAAACTGGATGAGCGTTTTCTGCAGGCTCGGCCATCACCTCCATCCCAGAGCCTGCCTTTTTTCCCCGATCTCCACATCGAGGTGTCGAGATCGTGGGCTAGACCATTCTCGGCCTGCCTCTTCATCCTCACTTCAGATTATTATGGCAATGTTGCAGAGCTGAACGAGCGTGGTTATAGGGCGATGCCTCGGGTTGGACAGACGCTCGCGAGCTATCTGTCCCCGGGTGCGGCATCGTCCTTGAAGGCTCCGGCCCTCTAAGTTGCTGCGAACAACTTCAGCGCTGGTGGGCAAGGGGTATGCGGCGGCGGGTCAGGCTGGTGCGTGTCTGCACACCATGGCGGTATTACAGGCGTACCAGGCCAACCTGCTTAAAGAGCTGGACTAGGTGAGGAGATCAACTCCGATAGTATTGCAGAGCTTAGGAGAACGGCTGATCTTTCTCTCTGCACCACCAAAGAGACCGCCCGTGCTATTGGGCGGTCTATGGCAGCCATGGTGGCAGCGGAGAGGCATCTGTGGTTGACCCTGTCTGATATGAAAGAGAAACAGGGGTCTTCCTCCTCGATGCCCCGCTTGCACCTTCTGGCCTGTTTTGGCGACGCTGTTAATTCCGTTGTCGACAGGTACCAGGAGGCTCGTAAACAAGCGGCGGCGTTTGCGTTTCCTCTCTCGCCGCTGTCCAGCTCTGGGGGCTGCTGGGCGGGAGCAGCCCCCTCCGCATACCGGCTCCTCATATAGGGACACACAAAAACAGAGTGTCGCCTCTGGTGCGCCCCCGCGTCGGGACCAGGGGTCGAAATGACGCTCTGGGTCGGGGGCTTCAAAGCCTAAGCCAGATTTAAGAGCTTTTCTGGAGGCTAAGAAGTCCTCGACCAAGAAGTTCTGACTCCAGTGCCTCAGGACTTCTGAGGGCAGGCCCCTCTGGGGTAGAGTGGGATTCACCGCATTACACGGTGCCCGTCTCTCCTCAGTGCCCTCAGGAGATTGATCTGCCAACCTTGCCGGTGTTCCAGGGCACAGCGGTCTCCCGCGAGCGCTTCTCTCAGTTACCACCCGGAAACGTAGCAGTACTAAGAGGCTCGCCGCCTCCACGGAGGTCTCTAAGTGCTGCTTCAGGGCACCGAGCTAGCTGCTTCAATTACACCAGAGGTCAGTCTCGAGAGACACAGCCTTAGTACACTATATAGCAGCGTTGAAAAACTACTGCCAAATGTGCCTCATTGGGTCCTGCACACTGTAGAAAAAGGTTACAGAATCCAGTTTGGTTCTCCTCCTCCTCCCTTCAACAGGGTTCTTCCCACCCTGGTGGGCCCCGAGCAGGCTCTGGTAATAGGGCACCGAGCTAGCTGCTTCAATTACACCAGAGGTCAGTCTCGAGAGACTGATTACCTTAGTACAGTATATAGCAGCGTGGAAACTACTGCCAAACGTGTCTCAGTGGGTCCTGCATGCTGTAGAAAGGGGTTACAGAATCCAGTTTGGTTCTCCTCCTCCTCCCTTCAACGGGGTTCTTCCCACCTTGGTGGGTCCCGAGCAGGCTCTGGTAATGGAACAAGAAGTATATACTCTCTTAAGAAAGGAAGCCATAGAGGGGGTCCCTCCTCACCAAAGAGAATCCGGGTTCTACAGCCGGTACTTTATAGTTCCAAAGAAGGATGGGGAGTTGCGTCCGATTTTAGATCTGCATCTGTTAAACCACTCAGTCATCAGAATCAGAAAGAGCTTCATTGCCAAGTATGTTTGCACATACGAGGAATTTGTTATAGTGTCACAAGCTTCCAGTACACGGAGACAACAACAACACACAGATAATAAAAATAAGATGTGAATAAAATACACATGCATAAATATAAACCACAAAAAAAGAATAAATTGTAAAAAAATTCAGTCATGCGACTGAAGCTCAGAATGCTCACACTCAAACAAGTCGTGTCTCAGATCAGGTCCAAGGACTGGTTCGTCACAATCGATACTTCCATGTCTCCATCCTTCCCAGTCACAGGAAGTTCCTGAGGTTTGCTTTCGGGGGCGAAGCTTATCAATATCGTGTTCTCCCTTTCGGCCTTGCACTCTCACCCCGCACTTTTTCACGAAATGTGTGGATGCAGCTCTGGCTCCTCTGTGACTCCAGGGCATCCGCATACGCAATTATATTGACGATTGGTTGATTTTAGCTCAGTCAGAGCAGATGGCGGTTCAACATCGAGATGTCGTTCTCGCTCACATGAAAGAGTTGGGGTTAAGACTAAACGCCAAGAAAAGTGTGCTTTCTCCAGCTCAGAGGACCACTTATCTGTACGTGGTGTGGGATTCGACCACGATGCAGGCTCGTCTGTCTCCTGCTCGGATCGAGTCGATCCTCACTGCAGTCAAGAGAGTGAGAGAAGGCCGGTCACTCACTGTCAAGCATTTTCAGAGGTTGCTGGGTCTGATGGCAGCTGCATCCAACGTGATACATTTTGGCCTGCTGTACATGAGACTCCTACAGTGGTGGCTCAAGACCAAGGGGTTCTCCCCGAGGGGAAACCCACTTCGCATGCTCAAGGACACGCGGAGGTGCCTACGTACCTTAGACATGTGGAGGAAACCTTGGTTCTTGTCTCAGGGCCCGGTGTTGGGAGCACCTTGTCGGCGTGTAACGCTAGCGACAGATGCGTCCCTCACAGTTTGGGGTGCGGTTATGAGTGGCCACCCTGCCCGCGGTCACCATCTCACTTGGCACATCAATTGCTTGGAGATGCTGGCCGTGTTTCGAGCACTGAAACACTTTCTCCCAGACCTAAGAGATCGTCATGTGTTGGTGCGCACCGACAACACAGCGGTGGTCTCTTACATCAACCACCAAGGAGGTCTGCGCTCGCGCCCCTTGTACAAGCTGGCGCACCAGATCCTGGTGTGGGCCCAAGGGAAGCTCCTTTCTCTAAGAGCGGTCTACATCCCTGGGCATCTCAATATGGCAGCAGACATCCTGTCGAGGCGGGGGCCGAGGCCCGGGGAATGGAGGCTTCACCCTGAGGTGGTGAAGCAGATATGGATCATTTTTGGCCAGGCTCAGGTGGACCTGTTTTTCATTCTCGACGGCTCTCCATGGGAGATCCCCGTCAGGAGGGACCTCCTCTCACAAGCGGAAGGCACGATATTTCACCCCCACTGTGGAAGTTATGGGAGTGGCCTCTGAGGGGGCACAACTCGTAGCTTCCGGTCTCTCAACCGAGGTTGTTGAGACCATCCTCCAATCCAGAGCTCCAGCTATGAGGAAACTGTATGCCTTGAAATGGAAGCTTTTCACTTCTTGGTGCGGAGACCGCCAGCTCGACCCAGCTAACTGCCTTGTTGGTACAGTTTTGGAGTTCCTGCAGGCCCGTTTTTCCGCAGGGTTGACCCACTCCACCCTAAAAGTCTACGTGGCGGCCATTGCGGCCTACCACGCCCCTACTGCCCTGTTGGTACAGTTCTGGAGTTCCTGCAGGCCCATTTTTCCGCAGGGTTGACCCACTCCACCCTAAAAGTCTACGTGGCGGCCATTGCGGCCTACCACGCCCCTATTGGTGGCCAGTCAGTGGGCAGTCACCCCCTAGTTACACGTTTCCTCCGTGGTGCGCTGAGGCTGAGGCCCCCAGTACGATCTCGTGTTCCCCCGTGGGACCTGGCTGTGGTGCTAGAAGCTCTTTGTAAGCCTCCATTCGAGCCTATTGAAGAGATTTCTGATCGTTACCTCATGATAAAAACTACTTTCCTTCTAGCGATATCTTCTCTAAAGAGAGTTGGGGATCTGCAGGCCCTCTCAGTGGCCCCTTCCTATCTATACTTTGCGCCCGGTCTGGCCAAAGTATTTCTCTACCCTCAAGTGGGGTATGTCCCTAAGGTTCCCTCTGTTACACCTCAGCCTATCGTACTACAGGCCTTCTGTCCTCCTCCCTTCTGGGAGCCCGACCAGCAGAAGCTGAACTGTATGTGTCCATACATCCACAGAGCTGCCCTGTGGAGAAGGGCGGACCAACTGCTTGTGTGCTATGGTCCCCCTAAAAGGGGTCTTCCTGCTACGAAGCAGACCCTCAGTCGGTGGATAGTTGATGCCATTACTATTGCTTACGAGTCCTCTGATCTCCCCTCGCCTCTGGGGGTCAAGGCTCACTCTACTAGAAGTGTGGCGGCCTCCAAGGCCTTTCTAGCAGGTGTGTCTATGCAGGACATTTGCAACGCTGCAGGTTGGTCCACGCCCCTAACGTTTGTCAGGTTCTATGGCCTAGATATTCAAGCCACTCCTGGCTCTTCTTTTCTCTTGCCCTAGCTTCCACAACTGGGCAGGGATTTGCAAGTCTGGTGGCGTGGGCATTCTCGTTCCCATAGCGTTCGACGCAGCTCGAGTTCCTGAAGGGGAACGTCTCCAGGTTACACATGTAACCATAGTTCCCCGAAGGGAACGAGACGCTGCGTCTCAGGCCATACGTCCGGCATCCCTGCAAGCGATTGCTTCATTCCTAGAAGCTGACGTCGGTTCCACCGCACATGCTTTTATAGCTTCCTGGTCATTACGTCACCCACCCGGACGTCAACCGCCCGTGACGTCTCGCCCATCTATTGGACTGATTACCCATCTGATTCAGAGCATGGTCACGCTGAAGGCATTCCCATAGCATTCGACACAGCGTCTCGTTCCCTTCGGGGAACCATGGTTACAAGCGTAACCTGGAGACGTTTTGCTTTAATCTTTGTTTGGAACTATTTTCATTGGTGAAATAGAACAACAACAGTCAATATTGCTAAAAATGTAAGTAACTTCATATACATTACTTTTCATTGGTGAAATAGAACAACAACAGTCAATATTGTGTCTAAAAAGTAAGTAACTTAATGTTAACTAATTGTTTATTGAACTATGTAACATTTGCAATTGTGATAATCAGCAAAACAGCTTGCTTGTTATGCTACTTAACGATATCATATGTTCTAAATAAACTTAACAGTTTGAACATTTACCTCATGTTTCTTCCATGAGTTTATGTGTGCCGTTAAGCTTATTTGTTTTGATGTTGAATGTAATCAAATCAGAATCAGTCTTGCTTTTCGATGCTTCCCTAGTTATTTTTTTTTCACTCAAGTTTTAATCAGGCTAACTTGTCTAGTTGGGCATGTAAAGATGTCTTTAAGTTTCACTAAAAAAAAATTCCATGTCCCGGACAAGCTGTGATGTCGAGTACAACTACAGTGGCAATAGACACAATTTCTCTTTTACATGTAGTTTCTAATTATAGTAAGACGTCACGTCAATATAGGACAGTTGAACACATATGAACAAATGAAATTTCACATATTTTGCTGTTCGTCAGTTATTTGGACAGAAAGTAGTTACTATGACAATTGTTTGCATTGGGCTTTATGTTAAAAGTTAGGTAAACACTACTTTAAATGCTCTCAATGAGAAAATTAAACTGCCAAAATGAGAAAAATGCAGCATTTAGCCTAACTATGCTATGACAGCAATTTCCAGCTTACTGCACATATTGTGACATGATATTGCTTATACATTAACTTAAACAAATATAAAAGGATATATTTCTTAAGTAAAATTAAGTGAATTTACCAGGAATTATGAATGAAGCCTCTAATCTTCAATTGTTCTCGCACTGCTCCAGTCACTGGATTTCAGATTTAAACGACGCGCGCGCATTCCCATAATTCCACAATACAGTAAATTACTGTAAAAACGCAGGGGCTACAGCAACAACACCTGCTTCTTGTAAATGAATTAGAGTTGACATGGCAATATACTGTTAAAACCTACTGTAAAACCTTATTTGACCCATAATGCATTGTGAATTACAGCTACATCTTGTACAATGTTTAAACAGAAAAAGAAGTAATGTTGATTGGGAAGTATACAGGCAGTTGAGAAATTTGAGTAAGACAAAAGTACGAAATGCAAAATCTACTTATTATAAAGAATGTCTCTCGATATTGTAAGAACTCTAAATATTTTTGGAATAAAATTAAAAACCTATTCAGTGCTTCAGATAAACTTTCAATTAATCAAATTAGAGTTAACAATACAATATTACATGATTCTTTATCTATTGGTCAATCATTTAATCAGCATTTTTCATCTGTTTGTTCTACTGTAGTATCTGACTCTTATTTGAATACTGGCACTATATATCATACTTTATCATGTAGTAGTTATTTTCAATTTTGGAAGATTTCACCTATCGAAGTTCAGAATGCTATTAATGAATTAAGTGGGACTAGTGGTGTTGGATTGGATGGTATTGAAAATAAATTCCTTAAATTATCTTCTTTTATTCTTATGTATCCACTTGCTGAGTTATTTAATTTGTCTTTGTCCACATGTGAGTTGCCTGCCATTTGGAAATGTGCACATATTACTCCATTGTACAAGGGAGGTGATGTACTTGAACTCAGTAATTACAGACCTATATCTATCATATGTTCTATATCTAAAGTTTTTGAAAAATTAATATATAAACAATTTTCAGATTATTTACATATTAATAATATTTTGTCACCATCAATCTGGCTTCAGGCCCAATCATTCTACAACTACTGCATTACTTAAGTTTACTAATTATGTATTCTCAGCTATTGATGAGAAGGTAAACTCACAGGTGCTATTTTTCTTGATTTATCCAAAGCTTTTGATTTAGTTGACCGATATTGACTTTTAGATAAACTTTATGCTATTGGTCTTTCTGAAAATTCAATTAGGTGGTTTAATTCATACTTGCATAATAGAAAACAGTGTGTAGCCTTAAATGGGAATAAATCTAATTTTTTGGTTCAACAAAGAGTTGTTGCCCCAAGGTTCAATATTAGGACCACTTCTTTTTTCGATTTATGTTAATGATTTACCATTAATTTTCAATAATTGTAAAGTTCAACTTTATGCTGATGACACCATCATATATGTATCTAATTCCGATATTTTACAAATTCAGTTATCTCTTCAGTATGATTTCAATATTTTACAAGATTGGCTTTTGGATAATAAATTAGTACTTAACAAAACCAAGTCTTATATTATGATTTTTGGTTCTAGACAGAAATTACAATCTAAAATGTCTTCTTGTGTTATATCATGTAAAGACGGTACTACTTTGCATAAAGTTGATACTATTAAATGCCTTGGAGTATGGCTTGATTCTGAACTTTCCTTTAAATCACATATTAATCATATTTTACGTAAAATTAATTTTGGAATTAGTACTTTACATAAATCTAGAAATTGTTTTTCATATAGTATTCGTAAGAAATTTGCTTCTCAACTTATACTTCCAATCTTTGATTATTGTGATGTTGTTTATCAAACTGCATCAAAATTAGATCTTGCTCCACTTAACACAGTATATAATAGACTCTGCAGATTTGTTTTGGGATGTTCCTTTTATACTCACCATTGTATAATGTATAATTGTTACGTATCCGGTCCATGAACTTCCGTCTGCTAGCCATCAGAGGTCACCCTTTCCATTTCATTGACTCTCGCACTACACACTGTTGCATATCACCCCGGACTACATATCCCATCATTCATTACACTGATTGCACACAGCACTGATTGCACACAGCTGAGTATTGTATGCGCTTATCGCCAGCAGTGATAGCTACTTTACAGAGCCCTCGTTAGTTTCCCAGTCCTAGCCTAGTCTTGCCCTGTCTGTTTTCTTGGTTTCTGATCTTTGCCTGTTTTCCTGGATTTATCCTTCTAGTCTCGCCCTTTTGATTCTATTTGCCGATCGTTGACCTACGCTAGTCCTAGGATTATTCTTGTGTCTTGCCCGCCATATACCTGTTTGCCATTGTTCGACCCTGCCTGTGTTTCTGACCTCTTCTGCTTTAAATAAAAGCTTGCACATGGATCCGCACGTCTCACATCTTGTCAGCCCCGTAACAGAACTGCAGATGGATCCACACGTCTCACGTCTCGTCAGCCCCGTTACAGAATACTCAGCCCAACAAGGATCCAGCGGCTTTTCCAGAGGACTCTGGCCAGGTATGGACCCAGTCACCCAGCTACTACATCTTCGGCAAGGAGGTCTTTCTATTGAGGAGTATGTTCACCGGTTCTGTGTGCTATCTTATCAAGTTCCTCTGTATGATGAAATTTTGTTTAAAGACTTGTTCCGTTTCGGACTGGATGAACCCACGAAATCTTGGTTACCTGGAGAGGAATGTAACTGTAGTTTAAGGGATCTTATGGATTATGCTTTGTTGTCTGTTGGCTCGTTGTATACTGTGGGTGTCGCGGAGGAGGAACGCAACACAGTGTCTGTTCGTGAAATGGCGGCCACACTAGAGCACGCTCACAAAATGGCGGCGACAGCGGAGCACGCTCACAAGAGGGCGGACACAACAGCACCCCGTTGTCACAGCTGCCCATCTTGAGTCAAGTCAGGTCACCATTGATCCTCCTGAGTCAAGTCAACTAGATCTTCATGAGGCAAGTCGAGTCACAGTTGATCGTCATAAGTCAAGTCAAGTCACAGTTGATCTTCCTGAGTCAAGTCAAGTCACAATTGATCTTCTTGAGTCAAGTCAAGTCACAGCTGATCTCAGTTGATCTTCCCGAGTCAAGTCTAGTCACAGTTGATCTTCCCGAGTCAAATCAAGTCACACTGAGTCAAGTCTAGTCACAGTTGATCTTCCTGAGTCGAGTCTAGGCACAGTTGATCGTCATGAGTCAAATCGAGTCACAGTTTATTATCCTGAGTCTGGTCAAGTTACAGCGGATATTCATGAGTCAAGTCAAGTCACAACTGATCTTCATGAGTCAAGTCAAGTCACAACTGATCTTCAGGAGTCAGGTCAAGTCACAGTTGATCTTCATGAGTCAAGTCAGGTCACAGTTGATCTTCATGAGTCAAGTCAGGTCACAGCTGATCTTCAGGAGTCAAGTCTAGTCACAGCTGTTCTTCCTGAGTTCAGTCAAGCCACAGCTAATCTTCCCGAGTCAAGTCTAGTCACAGTTGATCTTCCTGAGTCGAGTCTAGTCACAGTTGATCGTCATGAGTCAAGTCAAGTTACAGTTCATTATCATGAGTCAAGTCAAATCGCAGGTGATTCCCCTGAGTCAAGTCACGTTCAGAGGTGGCGGCTGATGCTGCAGAACCTCCCAAGGTAGTGGAGTTTGCTGCTGTTTCCCCAGAGGTGATGGTGTCCGCTACAGCTTCTCCAGAGGTGGCGGCGTGTGCTGCAGAACCTTCCAAGGCGGCGGCGCTCGCTTCAACTCCTTGTATGGTGGTGGCGCCCAACAAGGCACTCTCAACCTGTCATGTCATAGTCACAGGAACCATTACTGAACTCTTCCCGTATCCCGATGGTCCTACTGTAGTACCTCCAGAGGTGTCAGTAGTATCTTATTATGAGAGTTCATTATTAGTATTATGAGAACTCTCATCCTGTTCTGTTCTGGCCAAGGAGGCCATCTATGAACTCGCTACCTGTCCTGTCACAGCTATGAAGGCCGTCGGTGAATCCTCATCACGGCTATAGAGGCCGTTTGCGAACTCCCTGCTCATCCTGTCACGGCTATAGAGGCCGTTTGTAAACTCCCTGCTCGTCCTGGCATGGCTATGGAGGCCGTTTGTGAATTCTTTGCTTGCTTTGTTCCGGCCAAGGAGGCCGTCTGTGAACTCTCTGCCTGCTCTGTCACGGCTAAGGAGGCCGTCTGTGAATACTCGTCCTGTCGCGGCTGTGGAGGCCGTCTGTGAATGTTTGTCCTGTCCTGACCCAGCCAAGGAGGATGCCTCTGAACACTCAGCCTTGTCTGTCAACCCCAATGCTCTTCTGCTTTAAATAAAAGCTTGCACATGGATCCGCACGTCTCACGTCTTGTCAGCCCCGTAACAATAATGCACTCCAATGGCCATTTTTGCACATAAGATGTCATATTAATTGGCTTCAATTTCTTTTCAAATGTATTTATTTTAATTATCGTAGTTATTTACAACAATACTTTGTACCATTTTCTTCAAACTATCACGTTAGGCATTCTGTTCAGACCTATTTTTTTTGTTCGTTGTGTCAAAAAAAAACTATTGGTAAAAGAGCTTTTATGTTTAAAGCCCCAATTGACTGGAATAATTTACCTGCTGATATTCGAACTATTTCATTTAAGATGTTTAAGCAAACTTTGTTTTCATATTTTGCTTTGGTTTGTACATGTTATTATTGAAAATGTTATTTTATATTGTAATTGGATATCATTGATTAATTTATTTTGTATTAGGTTTTGTTGTATATTTGATACTAGTTATTTCAATTTTGTGGTGCCCTTTTTTTTTTTTTTTTTTTTTTTTTTTTTTAGTTTGTGTTTAGTGTTTATGGATGTATTGTTAATTTGTGCTTTTTATTTTATGTTATTTTGTTGTGATTGTGATACATTATATTTTGGGACCCCCTCAAAAACGAGATGTTACATCTCAAGGGGTTAATCCTAATAAATAATTTCAAATTAAACCGTAATATTCAGTAAAACTTTTGCTGTGGAAACTACAGCAATTTGTTACAGTGTGGATACGGGAGCCCAGATTTCTGCTTCAGTAGAGCCGATAGACTGGAATATATATTCAATCGTATGATGGTGAAGTAAAAGAGAAGAAATTAGGATGTAAGCATGGAATAGAAATGATAGAGGGTGCTGAAAACTTTCTAGTAGCAAAATACCTTAAAAAAGTACTAAGACTAAAAGAGGTAAATAAGCAGGAAGAATTAGCCAGAATAGAAAAAGGAATGAAGGGATCAAAATTAGGAAAAAGAGAAATAATGAAAGCATTATGTACAACCCAGTATGGAGAGAGTAAAAATTATTGTGGGAAAGTTAGTGAGAAGTATGCACATAAGATTGAAGGAGGAATACATAAACCACAGAGACAATATCCCATTAACAAGAAAGGATGGGATGAACTGAATGAAACAATTAAAGAATTGGAAGAACAAGTAATTATACGAGAAGTAAAGGGAGCTATAACCAATAGTCCGATCCAATTAGTAATCAAACCAGATGGAACAATTAGATTAGTGACTAATTTTAAAGCCCTAAATAGAGTGACAAAGCCAGACAGACGGTATTTGATAAATGCAAGAGACACAGTTTAAAGAGTCAAAAATGGGAGATGCCTTTCAAAAATAGATTTAGCAAATGGTTTTTGGTCGATACCTCTAGATAAGGAAAGCCAGGGAAAAAACAGCATTTACAGTTGGGAATAAACATGTGTACCAGAGATTGCCATAGGGTTACATGAACTCTCCAGTTCATTTCCAAGCTACAATTATGGATATACAGTGCTGCTTGAAAGTTTGTGAACCCTTTAGAATTGTCTATATTTCTGCATAAATATAACCCCAAAAACTCATCAGATTTTAATGCAAGTCCTGAAAGTTGACAAAGAGAACCAAATCAAACAAATGAGATGAAAATCTATACTTTGTCATTTATTTATTTATTTAGGAAAATGATCCAATATTACATATCTGTGAGCGGCAAAAGTATGTGAATCTCTAGGATTAGCTGTTAATTTGAAGGTGAACTTAGAGTCCATCTGTTCAGAGGTGCTTTTAATCAGTAAGATGACTATCAGGTGTCAGTGTGTGCCCTGTTTTATTTAAAGAACAGGGATCTATCAAAGTTTGGTCATGTTTGTGGAAGTGTATCATCGCACAAACAAATGAGATCTCTGAGGACCTCAGAAAAAGAGTTGATGTTCATCAGGCTAGAAAAGGTTTCAAATAGGGATGCACTGAAATGAAAATTCTTGCCCAAAGCCGAAACAGAACAAAATGAAACACTTGGCCGAAGGCCGAATACTGAACATGTTTTTTCCCCCATGTATTTTGCCAATTTTTTTCACCATTGCATAAATTAAATAGCCAAAATGTGCTTTTTACTGTTTTGTCTTGTTTTTCAAAGAAAAAATTAAATTAAAAAACAACAATTTAAAAATATTTAACACTGAACATTTTTAACATTCTAGCAGACATTATACCCACAAAGCACAATTTAACTTAAAATTAACGAGTTAATAAAATAATATTCTTTGGCCATCAGACCCCCTTCTTGAATCAGGCATGGATTTTTTTTTACTTTACAAATAAATACAGCTTGGCTGAGAAGAGACTTCTTTTAAAGAAGTCTGTCAACACTGTACTGGCTCCCTATTAAACATCGTATATATTTTAAAATCTTGCTTATTACTTATAAAGCCCTGAATGGTTTAGCATAGGGGTGCCCAAACTCGGTCCTGGAGGGCCGGTGTCCTCCAGAGTTTAGCTCTTTTTAGCGCCCAAACTCTGGAATAACCTACCTAACTGTTTGGGAGGCAGACACACTCTGTCAGTTTAAATCTAGATTAAAGACCCATCTCTTTAACCTGGCTTACACATTTCTAATATTCAAATCCGTTAAAGGATTTTTAGGCTGCATTAATTAGGACAACCGGAACCGGGAACACTTCCCATAACACCCAATGTACTTGCTACATCGTTAGAAGAATGGCATCTACGCTAATATTAGTCTGTTTCTTTCTTATTCCGAGGTCACCGTAGCCACCAGATCCAGTCCGTATCCATCCCAGATGGTGGATCAGCACCTAGAGAGGACTTCTACAGCCCTGAATGTCAGCGGAGATCAGGACAACTAGATGAGCCACAAAGACAGATCCCCAGTAAGGACCTTGTCTTCTAGACGGCCACCAGGACAAGACCACAGGAAACAGTTGAGTCCTTTGCACAATGTGACATTGCTGCAGCCTGGAATTGAACTGCTGGTTTCATCTGGTCAGAGGAAAACTGGCCCCCCCGACTGAGCCTGATTTCTCACAAGGTTTTTTTTCTCCATTCTGTCACCGATGGGAGTTTTGGTTCCTTGCCGCTGTCGCCTCGCCTCTGGCTTGCTTAGTTGGGGACACTTCATTTCCAGCGATATCGTCGACTTGATTGCACAGACACTATTTAAACTGAACTGAGATGGATGATGACATCACTGAGTTCAATGATTAACTGCCTTTAACTGAAAATTGAGTGTTTACTATTATCATTTTGCATTATTGACACAATATTTTACTAATTAATGCCGTACAGTTGCTTTGACACAATCTGTATCGTTAAAAGCGCTATATAAATAAAGGTGACTTGACTTAAAACATTAGAAAAATATTACAGATCCCAATCTGAACACTATGTGTGTATGTTATAATATATCTATTAACAGAGCTGTTGTAATTATTATAATCATTATTTTTGTCTTACTTTTTATTTGATTTTACAGAACAACAGTACAATTACAATACTAACATTTATGAATGTTGATGTCACGGGTGGGTGTGCTAGAGATCATGCAGGACGACGAAGATGATGAATATAATAATATTTAATAACTTCACAACAGGTAATCCAGACAGGGTAATTACACGTAGCACAAGGAGTAGAGTAGACATCAACAATAACCGACAAACTAGAATACAAGAGACAGGAACTGATATAGGGCAGATAACGAGGAGCAGACAGGTGAGCACAATGAGGTAATTAACTAATAATGAGAACAGGAACAACCAAATAAAAACACAGAGGGAGAAACTACAATCAACAGTCCACAGGTTGTGACAGATCGCCCCCCTCCCGGAAGGCGCGTCCTCGCACCGTGGAGACAGAGGGAGGGACGGAGGGGGACTTAGGAGGAGGACAAAGGAGTGGATGTGGGATGGTGACAGGGGAAGGCAACGGGCTGGCAGGCAGACATGACAGGTGGAGGCTCCGGTGGAGGACGGATATCCGGGAGGAGGCCGGCAGACAGAGACCAGGGGGGCGACGAAGGAGGGAGGAGCCAGGGAGGAGACAGGAGGGACCCGGAGCAGGAGGAGCGCAGCAGGACCCAGGCCACAGCCATAACAGCGGCCCACGGTGGAGCCGACGGTGGGAGGAGCCATGGAGGAGGGATGGCTGCCGACTCCAGGGGGCCGACCAATGGC
>NW_015557240.1:34583-34864 GCF_001515605.1 Sinocyclocheilus anshuiensis | reverse complement strand
GGCTAAACTGGGGATCAGGAGCCCTTCCTGGGCTTAACGAGGAATCAGGAGCCCTTCCTGGGCTGAACTGGGGCTCAGGAGCCCTACCCTCTTCGTTCTGGCATTTATGTCCTGCCATAGTCAGCTCACCTTCAGCCATGATGCAGGGGGCAGAGCTCCTCTCCGTGCTCACACCGTCCACGGCTTGCTCCCTCGTGGTGGGCACTGTCACCGGCTCTCGCACCTGGTCTGACGGGTTGGGCTCAACATCCGAGGCGATCCTCCGCTCAGTCGCTTGGCTT
>NW_015557240.1:25338-34515 GCF_001515605.1 Sinocyclocheilus anshuiensis | reverse complement strand
GCAGAGCGCGTCGTCCGGATAGCTGGTGATGTTAGCGACCAACAGGAACAGATTGGTATGGTCCTTGAGAGCTTTGTCTCCCTGCTCCAGCAGGAGGAGGAGGAATTCGGGGCGAGTGAAGGGATCCATGGGAAAACACTACGGAAACAAAAAACTGAGTAAAAACAGAAACTAAACGGAGGGGAAACACGCAATTTAAACATTTTTTTGTGGTCGGTTATTCTGTCATGGGCGGGTGTGCTAGAGATCAGGTAGGACGACGAAGATGACGAATACAATAATATTTAATAACTTCACAACAGGTAATCCAGACAGGGTAATTACACGTAGCACAAGGAGTAGAGTAGACATCAACATCAACAATAACCGACAGACTAGAATACAAGAGACAGGAACTGATATAGGGCAGATAACGAGGGGCAGACAGGTGAGCACAATGAGGTGATTAACTAATAATGAGAACAGGAACAACCAAATAAGGACACAGAGGGAGAAACTACAATCAACAGTCCACAGTGACAGTTGATAGAGTTCTTGCTTTTTGTCAACTTTTATTTTGGCGGAAACGCGCAGGAAGACCTCAATGCTTCTTTTTGTTGACAACAGCAAATTTATAAACGAGTCTCATTACGAATACGTCGCACTGTCACATGCCTTATAAAATTCATAAAAATGTCACTGAGCAACTGACGAGTAAGACCGTTTCAGCGCAGATTTTCCTTGCGCTTTGGACTTTGAACCATGGTTAACAAGCAGATAGTGCATCAAGTTCGTGCAGCGCTGTCAGAATACATGCAATGCGTTCGTGTATTAGAAAACATAACCTTCTGCAGTTTATTTACTAATTGTTTAAGGCCATTTCGCGATTTCAGTCATCATACAGTAACCAGCAACAATCACCCCTTCCTCTTCTCATCGAAGACATGAGATGCAGCCCTTAACAGTCTCTCGCTGTCGGTGCTTGTAAGGATTTTTGCATCTTTCTCAGAAAGTTTTAAATGTTTCCACATTGCTGACATGTGTGCTGCATTATAAAGAGTGCGCGGCTCTCACTCTTCGCTGGTAGCTATTTGATCGCGTCATAACATTGTTCGGGACAATTTATTCGGTCATTTTGCTTATTCGGCCTAACACCGAAAAATATATTTTTGCTATTTTCGGCCGAATAATTTCTGTTGCCGAACATTCGGTGCATCCCTAGTTTCAAAGTCATCTCTAAAGACAGACTGTGTACAAATGGAGGAAATTCAAGACATCTGTTACCCTCCCCAGGAGTGGTCCTCCAACAAATAACACTTTAAAAGCAAGACGTGTAAAAGTCCACTAGGTTTCAAAGGACTGCAGGCTAACATCTAAGCAACTAAAGGCCTTTCTCACATTGGCTAATGTTAATGTTTATGAGTCCATCATCAGGAGAACACTGAACAACCAAGAAGAAAGCCACTGCTCTCCAAAAAGAACATTGCTGCCCATCTGCAGTTTGCTAAAGATCATGTGGACAAGCCAGAAGTATACTGGAGAAATGTTTTGTGGATGGAAGAGACCAAAATAGAACATTTTGGTTTAAATGAGCAGCGTTATGTTTGGAGAAAGAAAACATGGCAACCAAGCATAAGAACCTTATCCCATCTGTGAAACATGGTGGTGGTAGTATCGTGGTTTGGGCCTGTTTTGCTGCATCTGGTCCAGGATGGCTTGCCATCATTGATGGAACAATGAATTCTGAATTATACCAGCAAATTCTGAAGGAAAATGTCAGGACATCTGTCCGAGAACTGAATCTCAAGAGAAAGTGGGTCATGCAGCAAGACAACGACCCCAAGCACACAAGTCGTTCTACCAAAGAATGGTTAAAGAAGAACAAAGTTAATGTTTTGGAATGACGGAGTCAAATTCCGGACCTTAATCCAATTGAAATTTTGTGGAAGGACCTGAAACAAGCAGTTCACAGGAGGAAACCCACCAACATCACAGAGTTGAAGTGGTTCTGTACTGAGGAATGGGCTAAAATTCCTACAAGCCATTGTGCAGGACTGATGAGCAGTTACAAGAAACTTTACCTGCAGTTATTGCTGCAAAAGGAGGTCACTTGCATGAAAATCTGATGATTTTTTGGGTCATATTTATGCAGAAATATAGACAATTCTAAAGGGTTCACAAACTTTCAAGCAGCACTGTATTAGAAGGACTTCCAGTGGACATTTATGTAGATGACATTCTTTTAGTATCAGATGATGAGGAAGAACATGTTAAAGCAGTAAAAGAAGTATTAAAAAGACTTGCAGGGGCAGGCCTAAAGGTAAATATAAAAAAGACAGAACTAATGAATGTTGTGGAGTTTTTAGGTTTTTGGATTTCTGCAGGAAACAGAGTTACACAATCAATAAAAGAAAGGATAAACCAGTTAAACAAGCCAGAAACAGTAAGAGAGGTTCAACAGATAATAGGTATAGTGGGGTATATACAAAATATTATCCCAGGATACAGTCAAATGGCAAAACCAATATATGCTGCAATAAAAGGAGGAAGTTTGAATTGGAGAATTGAAGCTGATGAGGCACTACAGAGAATGGAAAGTGGTAACTTTAACTAAATGGATAACTGGAGCAATTATATTAGGTGTAAATGCAATGATGGGTACAAGAGAAATAACACCTTTGGTTGTAGCTTATATGATGTTTCTAGAAGCTCCAAAGATACCTGGAAATAAAGGATCTGGTGTCTGGTACAGAAGAAAAACTGATGGATAGAAAATAGAAAAGAACTGTTATTTAGAATATGGAAAATGTATAAATTGGGTTCAATTAAAAAAGGAAGATGTGTGATTTTAATTATAGGATATTTATACAAAATATTGTATTAAGCAATGACAGTACAATTGTAATGAAGCAATATAAAATTACAAAATGAGAAATTGAAAATATTAAATAATTAAAAGTGTTTGTTGAAATACTGAGATGTAATATGATGAGATAAAAAACTGTATACTGAAAAAAGGTGATAAACCAAATTTTTGTACATGCTTTACATTGAAGTAGACCATGTACAGAATTTTTTTTTTTGTAATTTAAAAGAGTATGGGATGTTTTATCTCATAGACAGAGGCATTGCTGGATATGGTGGAAGAGAAGCCCCAGAAAGGAAGGTGGCGGCCAACGTCTTGCTTGAGAACCAAATCCCAACCATGGGACACTGTAAAAAGTGTGAGAACGACGGGAGAGGCCGTACCTTTATCTGTGAGGATCCAAAAGGGGAGTACATTGGAGCATGCCAACAAGAAATAACCAATTTACCGCTTTTGCGGCAAAAATTTGGGCAGTACCTAACCATTCTGAAGCAGCGTATAAAAATTTGGCCCCAACATGATATTATAAGAGATATGGTGCTTAGAGAGGATGCGTTAAGACCAAAAAAGGAAAAAATTGGGATTAAAGAGTACATGAAAGTTATTGGGAAAATTAAGATAACTATAAGAGGCCAGATTTACATTGAATTAATGAAGTTCAACAAAAAGACCAAAACCTTTGAAGGGTATATGCACATGAAAATGAAAGAGTAATAAATATGTTAGATTGAACCAGGAAATAGCAAGAAGGGTTTGGATATGGATAATTGTATTGCTATTTACCTGTTTCAATGTTATGTTATTTGCTTGTTTTAAGGTTAATGCCATATATGCTTTGATACAAAGATGCTTGCACTTGCAATACATGCTTTGTTAGGATGAGTTAGCAACAGTTGTGAAAGACAGGCTTATGAGTTTGATGCTATGTAATCAACCACAAAGGTTAACAAGAGGGTACACAGGGGTGAAAAGAGCATGTTGCAACATCAAGCGGAGGTGAGCCAGACGAAGACTATGATGAAAAAGAGGAAGAGTGCGAGACGCAGACAGCAACGTAAGCGACAGAGGAAAGACCACCAAGGGGGGGCGCTTAACAGCATCTCCAATATTGCTGTTTAGAGTTTGATTATAGAACTTATAACTTAGCTGATTTTTTGTTTTATTTTTGCATTAACTGCTTTATATTGTAACCAATAAAGTAAGATATTTTATTGTTACTATTGTGAGATTTTACTTTTAACTACTAACTGAGCCTCAAACAAGAACAACCACAAGGGAGTCTTCTACGTCATCACTTAAGAACTTCAACCTGCGGGAGGGTGAGTGCTTTATGGTTTAGGCTAGATTTGACCATCCTTACCCTACCTGAATAATCATAGGGTTAAAGGTGTAAGATAAAAAGACACACCGAGTAACAATATATATATATATATATATTTTTTTTTTCTTGTGCCTTGAAGATTTTGAAGACTTCACTTCTCTGACAGCGCTGTACCAACATCAGATGTTCAACTACATTGGGCTAATGTTTTACATAAAATATGGTAAAATAACTTCCATGACTACTTTGTTGCTGATTTTTTTTTCTTGAATCCATGGAAAGCAGCAGCAGACACTGGAAATATTAGGTATAGTTTACTTGTTTCAACATTTGAACAGGATCTGTTTCAGCAATGACACAAAGGTGTGTTACTGTTCAAGTTACTCTCCTCAATCTCTTTCTTACCTGCCTCAGTCACATTCATATTGATGGCCCATTATGGGAGGCCTTTTGTCTCTCAGGTGTGAATCACTAAATATTCATGGCCATTATAACTCCCTCGCATACGGGCATTCTATCGCAAAACATGTTAAATCAATATGTTGTTTTCTGTGAAGGAGTAAATAGGATGATTTTCACATCATTTTGTGGCAAAAACTCTAGTCTACCACATCCAGTTCTCAAAAGTCTTGTGAACAAATGCTCTGTATGTGTTTTAGGGCCTTATTTCAGTGACTTTTAGTTTTTAGTTTTTCAGTAACCACGCATAAACGTTGTTTTCTCAAAAACACAAACATGTACATTCATGCTGCTCACATATTACTGTAGCCTATGTTTGTGCTAATTAAAGTGTAATAAGACTTTAGCCATTAATATGTTTTTAAGATACTGAAAAAAACACAAATGTCAGGGCAGGACTAAATGTAAATGTAAATGTCAAAACTTCTTCAGTGCCCCCAAACCGCTTCAGACCCCAGAGGGTTAAAGGCAGTTCATCACTGAATTCAGTGATGTCATCATCCAGCTCAGTTCAGTTTAAATAGTATCTGTGCAATGAAGTCAATGATATCGCTGGAAATTAAGTGTCCCCAACTAAGCAAGCCAGAGGCAACAGCGGCAAGGCTTTATTTATATAGCGCTTTTAACAATACAGATTGTGTCAAAGCAACTGTACAGCATTAATTAGGAAAATAGTGTGTTAATAATGCAAAGTGACAATAGTAAACACTCATTTTTCAGTTAAAGGCAGTTCATCATTGAATTCAGTGATGTCATCATCCAGCTCAGTTCAGGTTAAATTGTATCTGTGCAATCAAGTCAATGATATCGCTGGAAATTAAGTGTCCCCAACTAAGCAAGCCAGAGGCAACAGCGGCAAGGAACCTAAACGCCATCGGTGACAGAATGGAGAAAAAAACCATGGGAGAAACCAGGCTCAGTCAGGGGGCCAGTTCTCCTCCGGCCAGACGAACCAGCAGGTTGATCAATGCTGCAGCAAAGTCAGATTCTGCAGAGGACTCATCTGGTTCCCATGGTCTTGTCCCGATAGTGGTCTAGGAGACAAAGTCTTCACTGGGGATCTGTATCTGGGGCTCATCTAGTTGTCCTGATCTCCGCTGACATTCAGGGCCTGAATACGTACTGGATCCGGGTGACTGCAGTGACCATTTGATCTGGATACAGACTGGATCTGATGGCTACGGTGACCTTGGAATAAGAAAGAAACAGACTAATATTAGCGTAGATGCCATTCTTCTTACAATGTAAGATGTAAATTATATATTTATGCATGTGTATTTTATTCACATCTCATTTTTATTATCTGTGTGTTGTTGTTGTCTCCGTGTACTGGAAGCTTGTGACACTATAACAAATTCCTTGTATGTGCAAACATACTTGGCAATAAAGCTCTTTCTGATTCTGATTCTGATTCTGTAACAAGTACATCAGGTGTTATGGGAAGTGTTCCAGGTTCCGGTTGTCCTAATTAATGCAGCCTAAAAATCCTTTAACGGATTTGAATATTAGAAATGTGTTAGTGTGTTATGTGTAAGCCAGGTTAAAGAGATGGGTCTTTAATCTAGATTTAAACTCACAGAATGTGTCTGCCTCCTGAACAATGTTAGGTAGATTATTTCAGAGTTTGGGTGCTAAATAGCAATCCACCTGATCCAGCTGCAGGTGATGCTCTAATGTTGTCTCGGAGCATAGATTTTGAGTTTTATTCCCTGGTGGTCTAGTGGTTAGGATTCAGTGCTCTCACCGCCGCGGCCTGGGTTCGATTCCCGGTCAGGGAATGCTCTTTGGGGAAGTCGTGGCCTAATGGTTAGAGAGTCGGACTCGTAACCCAAAGGTTGCGGGTTCGAGTCTCGTACCGGCAGGGATTGTAGGTGGGGGGAGTGAATGTACAGCACTCTCTCCCACCTTCAATACCACGACTGAGGTGCCCTTGAGCAAGGCATCGAACCCCCAACTGCTCCCCGGGCGCCGCAGCATAAATGGCTGCCCACTGCTCCGGGTGTGTGTTCACGGTGTGTGTGTGTTCACTGCTGTGTGTGTGCACTTTGGATGGGTTAAACTCAGAGCACTAATTCCTAGTATGGGTAACCATACTTGGCCACATGTCACTTCACTTTTTAAAAGTTTGGAGGTGGCCACCCCAGTGTTTCAGGAGACTGCTGTTGGCTCAGCTGCTCTTCAGTGTAAAGATGTGGATCTGGCAGTGTCATACACAGTGGTGGAAGGAGTTCTAAAAAGGCTTCAGGAACTGAGGACAGAAAGTGAATTCAAGGTTGTCTTTGAAAAAGCAAAGGAGCGGGCTGAGGCTGTTGGAATTGAGTTTCCTGACAAAATACCTGGTGAGTCAATAGCCAGAAAAATACCTTCAAGGTATAAGTACAGTTACAAGTCAACAGGAGAAGACCATCACCCTGAGAATTTGGAAGAGTTCTACTGAACAAGGGTGTACTACACCTTTTTGGATACCATCACTCAAGAGATGCTCAGACGATTCAAAGGAAAGCATAATAGCTCAACTGGCATTATCCTCAAAGGCTTACACAGTCTGACAGTAGCATCCAAGTGGTCAAAAGGAGTAGAACATAGTTATGTTGAACTTCTCAGAACAGTTAGTAAGTTCTACGGGTTTGAGGAAAAGCTCTACACATACCTTAAAGTGTTTCATATGCATCCTACTCTTTCACTAAAAGTAATGTCCAGGAAATGCTAAAGTGCCTGAAAGACAATGAGATTGAGTCTGTTTTCCCCTCTCTTTCTGAACTCCTAAAAATGTAGGCAACATTACCTGTCTCCACTTCTACAGTTGAGAGGTCATTTTCAAAGTTAAAACTTGTGAAATCCAGTCTTCGAAGTCTATGTAATGAAGAGATGCTCTCTGACATACTGCTACTCTCCATCGAGTGAGACATTCCAATGAATTGTGTGTCACGGTGCGGTAAGGGAACACAAGGCAAAACAGAAACAGAAACAGAAACAGATCAAACAAGATCTGAGAAACAACTCAACCAAGAACAGGACCGGGATACAAATATGGCAACCGAAAGTGCTTGCATCCATAACCTACAAACAAGAAATTACAATTAATAAGCCAGGCGTGGTGAGTGAGAGGAGAATATATAGTCTGTGACAATGGGGAACAGCTGAGGGTGTAATGAGTGACAGGTGAGTGGAGTCTGGGGAATGGAGTCCAGGAGGAAGGGAGATGGCGACCTCTGGTGGTGAGAGGGAAAAACATGGGAACCGGACCCCTGACATCGTGAGGAAGTCATTCAAATATTTAAAATGACAGCAGAAAGATGAATACTGACCCTCTGGGGTCTGAGGGTGTTTTGGGGCCCTGGAGAAGTTTTGACATGGCCTGACATTTGTGTTTTTTTCAGTATCTTAAAAAATGTTAATGGCTAAAAACTGTGTGTTACAGCTGATAACACTGTGTTCAGCACAAACTGGACTACAATAATATGTGAACGGCATGGATGTACATGTTTGTGTTTTTGAGAAAACAATGTTTAAGCGTGGTTGGTGAAAAACTACATTTTTAAGTCACTGAAATAAGGCCATAAAACACACAGAATAATTGTTCACAAGATTTTTGAGAACTGGATGTGGTAGACTAGAGTTTTTGCTACAAAATGATGTGAAAATTATCCTGTTCACTCGTTCACAGAAAACAATATATCGATTTAACATTTGTAAAACATGTTTTGTGATAGAATGCCTGTATGCAAGGGAGTGACAATGACCATGACTATTTAGTGATTCCCACCTAGACAAAGGGCCTCCCATAATGGGCCATCAACTGAGGCAGGTAAGAAAGAGTGTGAGGAGAGTAAAATAATGTGGGGTTTTGATCATTATTTGTATTTTATTTACAACACAGTATAATAAATATACACACAGTGAAGGTCAAGGACACATGATTGAACATACTAATCTGAACACTGAGACTTGAACAGTAACACACCTTTGTGCCAAACATTCATTCATAGTGTTAACACTCGTACTACTTTTATATTTTGTGGTTTTATATGTTATAAAACATTAAACAAACATCCTGGCTTTGTGAGACACTTAGACAATGAAATGACACATTCAAAATGTTTCACTTGATTTCATACATGTAGTCAGGAATTATAGTTTGGGAAAAGTCTAACTAGTAAAATGTGTACAAGTTAGTCACAATAACACAATAACAACAGATGCAAGTAATCTTAGGCTACTCATCAGAATGATATCCTTCACTGGATCTAGCTGTGCGACACATCGTGTTGTGTTCTTCTTTTTCTGAGGTACATTTTGGGTTACTCCTCTAAGTGCGTCTTTTTCCAGAAACAAAAAGTAGCCTGGATGAACACTTCACGTTTGTTTACGGATGATGTGGGCGTTTACATGTTGCGCGTCTCACGTGGATGTTTAGAATTTGAAAAGCACGATCGGCTCGTGGGCGTGACCGCATTACAGATAATGGGCGAATTACAAACGGAAGTGAGCATCCCTGTGCCCTACTCCCTTCGAAGGGCAGAGCCCTTGAAGTGTGTTCTTTGAAGTGTGT
>NW_015557240.1:24688-24980 GCF_001515605.1 Sinocyclocheilus anshuiensis | reverse complement strand
AGTGTCTCGTTTGAAACTCCCTTGGTGAAGGGAATGACTGACCAAATGTTACCTTGACAACGCTGCGTGTGCTTGCAGCATTCAGTACTCCATCAGTTGTTGCGAATAAATATTTCTTATTATTATTATTATTTTATTCAAATATTGTCTAATTGTCTTATTTACTATTAAACGTTTTCAAACTAAATTTGCTTACACTAATGTCTTAAATCATATTTCTATCACTGATGAAAAATATGTTGTCTTACATTAAAATAGACAAATTTAATTAGCCTATTCTATTTACATTTAT
>NW_015557240.1:22081-23652 GCF_001515605.1 Sinocyclocheilus anshuiensis | reverse complement strand
ATGTAGGCTACCGCCGATATAATTTAAACCAAATGTCTCTCAGGCCAAAGTTCTTGAAGTGTGTTCTTAGAAGGGTGTAGGGCATTAACTGTCTCCTGTCTCGTTTGAAACTCCCTTGGTGAAGGGAATGACTGACCAAATGTTACCTTGACAACGTGCTTGCAGCTTGCAGCATTCGGGTCAATATATCCCATTTGGAGCGCACCGAATATCTCATATTAGCGTTTGGAGCTCCCATGGTGAAGGAAATGACCAAATGTTACCTTGACAATGCTGCGCGTGTGTGTGCAGCATTCAGCACTCCATCAGTTGTTGCAAATAAATATTTATTATTATTATTTTTATTATTTTATTCAAATATTGTCTAATTGTCTTATTTACTATTAAACGTTTTCAAACTAACACTAATGTCGCAAGATCTCCTAACCGAAGATCACATGATCACAAACGGAAATCACTTCCGTGAAGTGACCATCACATGTTCCCTTCGCTAACAGACTTCTGGAAGGGCCCTTTGTGAAGGGATTCAGTTGTTCACTTTAGTTTGGAACGTCCCTACAAATGGCGTCCCCTTCCCGAAGTGCCCTTCAAGGGCGCAAAAAAGCCATTTGGAATTCGCCCAATGAGTCGAGACAGGAAAAACTGGACATTGCGTTAGTTTCATACGGATTACTTTAACAGAGAATATTTGTTTTGGACGTGACTTACTTCATTTAAATGTAGCCATTTCAAGCTTTCTATACATATATTTCTCATGTCTTTGAGGTGAGTATTCGCTGAAGAGAGGTGACAGAGACCGAGACGGCAGAGAGTGCACCCTGTTTATTTTCTTTATTTTACAAAAGCACATTGTTTTGTTGTTATTATGACTATACACAAATAAAAGTGGAGCCTTTGCAGTTTCAAACGATACCTTATTCTTATCTGTACGATCAAAACTGACAGAGAATCTTTAGTTATTTTCGTGGTCATAAAGAAAATACGAGACAGTCTGCACCAGTGCGGGCTTCGACCCCAGAGGGTTAAATACAGGTGATTTCATAAATAATTAAGTTTAAAGGGTTAGTTCACCCAAAAATGAAAATTCTGTCATTAATTACTCACCCTCATGTCGTTTCAAACCCGTAAGACCTTCGTTCATCTTCGGAACACAAATTAAGATATTTTTGATGGAATCTGAGAGCTGTCTGACCCTGCATAGACAGCAATACAACTGAAATGTTCCCAAGTCCAGAAATGTAGCAAGGAGATCTGTAAAATAATCCATGTGACATCAGGGGTTCAACTGTAATTTTACAATGCTACAAGAATACTTTTTGTGCGCAAAAGAGAGGAAAAGAAAAAAATGTGTTTCCTCCCTCGTACCCTGTAGCGCCATTTTGGAGAGTATCCGCTGGACGTAAACAGCGTATGCTGTTCTGTGTCAACTGCGTCACACGGATACGCTGTTTTTTTCAGATCAAATCACAACAACGTAGGAAACAGATCCGGCGTGAGGATGGTTGAACCCCTGATGTCACATGGATTATTTTACCGATCTCCTTGCTACGTCTCTGGACTTGGGAACATTT
>NW_015557240.1:17620-21696 GCF_001515605.1 Sinocyclocheilus anshuiensis | reverse complement strand
ACCGATCTTCTTCCTATGTCTCTGGACTTGGGAACATTTCAGTTGTATTGCTGTCTATGCAGGGTCAGACAGCTCTTAGATTCCATCAAGAATATCTTACTTTGTGTTCCGAAGATGAACGAAGGTCTTACGGATATGAAACGACATGAGGGTGAGTAATTAATGACAGAATTTTCTTTTTGGGTGAACTATCCTTTTAAATTACTGCCACAAATTTATATAATTTGTCACATTTGCAACCATTTACGATGCAAAACAGTATAAATTATGGGGTTTATTGCTAAAAGCAATTAGTATATATATATATATATATACTGTATATATATATTTTTTTTAGTGCCCATCTTGGTCCCTCCGCCCCTGCTCCACAGGAGGTCTGTGCACACCACTGCTGAAACGGAGCAATGACTGCTGCTTATCGTAGCATCGTAGCAACGATTAACAGGACTGGATGATTAGGCTCCTCTCGAACCTGCATTGGGAACTTCAATTAAAGATACATCTCTTTAAACAAGCATACACATGTATCCCATTATGAACAACAGAAAAACCTAATTATCTCTATTTGCTTTTCTATTTCTGTTTTTACCTTTAGGTTGCCTATGCCAAGGTAAGTCCAGTTCGAATCCAGCTTCATGAAGATTTCAGATGATACCAGTCCCTAGGAGGATGACACAAACTCTTGAACAATTCATGTACTGTATTCAGTCTAAGTGATTAAGCTCCACTCTTCACCACTTTGGGGACCCAACTGAAACGGTTCTAAATCCCTTAACCCTCAAGCATCCTTCGGGAAAAAATTTGGGCAAAATCTTTTTTTTTTATTATTATTATTATTTTTTAAATAGTTTCATTAATCTGAGTGGTACGAGACTTGGCTACTTTTCCCAAGTTTGCCACCTGAACACAATTTTTTTTTTTTTTTTTTTTTTTATTGCACAGTCGGCTTTCATCACTGCCAGTCCTTTGACATCGACTTGGTGTGTCCTTGTCTTCAATAGATGCTGATGTTAGAGGGTTTGGGCAAAATCTTTTTTTTTTTTTATTATTATTTTTTTTTCATTAATCTCATTAATCTGAGTGGTACGAGACTTGGCTCCTTTTCCCAAGTTTGCCACCTGAACACAATTTTTTTTTTTTTTTTTTGAGTGGTTGGAAAAAAAAAAAAACTCCTTAATTTTTCCTTTGTGGACAAAAATGGGCACCCATAGGAAATTAATGGGAAATACTAAAATTCAGAGCATTTTTTTAAATTGTCCAAAAAACACAATGCAGATCATACATACACATAAATGAAGTTGTGAGTATATACAACATTTTCAATGTGGCAAACACTCACACTCACACATACACACAAACACACACACAAATGCACAAACCCATATACAAAGCATTGAATGAGCCTATAACACAGCAAGTTTTTTATTTTTAATTTTGTCACTCGCACATACAAAACCAAAGAATTGAATGAGCCAATGACTGAGTTTTTTTTTTCTTTTGTGCCACTCAGCCACTGCGCGCACACACACAAAAATAAACATACACACACTTTAAAGTCAGATCAAAGTCCTACTGCAAGATTTGTTGATGAAAAAAAAACTAGAACATGCTACTTATTAGGTTTATTGTTTATTCTTACCTGTTTGGTACCATTTGGTTCCATTTTACTATTTTGAATTATTTAAATTTGATGTTTTTTTGTTAGAAATAAATGATTACTATGTCTCTTACTTTGTCTTTTTTTTTTATAGCATGGTCAGATTTGTCTGTCAGCATATTTTGGCATCTTTGTATATTCGCAACCAACACAAATGTTTCTTTAATTTATTTTTTTATTCTACACTTTTAACTTGTGATAAAATCTAAAACTTAAGAGGTTAAATTAATTACAACAACGGTTTATAGATTTTAGAGTATATGCAGCCATTGAGTACAGCCATATAGTGGCTATTGATATTTTTGATATTTTTATATTTTTATACCATCATGTCACCAAACTCACCAAACTTTTAGGTTTCGGCTGTCTGAACTTACTGGAATGTTTTTTTTTTTACTGAAGTATAAGAAATATTAAATATACCATAAAAATAAGCATATTTTACATAAAAATATGGTACTTTTAGAGGTAGATAAAAAAAATATATATATATCACAAAAAAAAACTGCATAAATTTATAGTTTTTATTTTATCGAAGATGGCATTTATTAAAAAAAAAAAATGGGATCACAGCTGAAACCTTCGTGCCCAAATTTGCCCACGAAGGACAAATTAAGAGCTGCTATACGAAGGATGCTTGAGGGATAACTGAACATTAAACACATACCAAGTCTCCTGCTTTTGTCTCCTCATCTTGCACAAAAACACATAATACTTAATTTAACATGTTTTCTCTCCCCACTAAATCATATATAAAGCATGTTGGGAACTACAGTATTAACAGCAAGTCATTTCTGAGTTCTTGGTTAGTTCATATTTGCCTTACACATTTTAGAGACTTAAATAAATAAATAAATAAATAAATAAGAGTTTTGCAATCAAGTTTTTGAAACCTTATATTGTATTATCGAGTAAATTTTTTTATTCATTCATTCATTCATACAGTACATTCATTTATTGATTGCAGTGTGATGTCTGACTCTAACAGATTTTTGGGGATATATTGTAGACAAAACTTTTTTACCATCAGTTCTTGACTTATAAAATCAATTACATCTGCACAGAATGAAGATCTGATGGGAAAAGCAGTCTTGTGATTCAAGGCGAGAGGCTGTGAGAGCAAAGCAAGGCAGAGCAAATGACATCGACTGGTGTCTGTGCTGTCGAGGGGAGGTGTAGCTAGCGCACTGACCTTGGTTTAGGAGACAAGGACATTAGCCGGAGGGCTGTTTGCTGCTCACAAAGAGACTTGATATTAGATGTTTTGACTGTCTTTGACGTATATAAACTCTATAAGCAGGCATATGTAATTGATTTATTTCTAAAGAGAGCCCAAATCAGCTTTAGACGTTTATGTCTAGTTATTTGCAATATCTATGTTACTCTTTCTATTTTCCATACAGTTTTTCTCTAATGCCATCTCCCACTCCTCTCTTCTGTGTTCTCTCATTCTGTCCTGCATCACCTGTGTGTATTTGTGATGTTTCCGAGCATCTCTGCAGGCATCTACTGCATGTCTTTGCCTGCTTATTATTATGCATGAGCACAGAGAGCTCCATATGGTGAGGTTTATCACATGGAAACAAAGTCCAACACTCTGGCATGTTGACGAGGCCTATTTTTCCATGAACTTACCAGTTTAGAAAATGTCCTGGTGCTTTCTACAGAGGGCTCCAAGGCTGGCACACTTGAGCATTGGATGAAGTATTGAAACAATAGTAATATTACATTTTCAGTGTACAAGAACATTTACAAATTATTTGAACCAGCATATTTGCCACTACACCATGCAATCAAATAGTAGATCAATACATGTTCACATAGTATGCATGTGGATCATCAAATAAAATCACAAAAGTGATTTTATTTACATAAAAACATATTAAGTATCTACTTTAATGTTTATTAACAAATGTTGTGAACATTTTTAAAATTGTCAAATATACAGTGTACATGTATATATGTATATATACAGTGGGTACGGAAAGTATTCAGACCCCCTTCAATATTTCACTCTTTGTTATATTGCAGCCATTTGCTAAAATAATTTAAGTTAATTTTTTTTCCTCATTAATGTACACAAAGCACCCCATATTGACAGAAAAACACAGAATCGTTGACATTTTTGCAGATTTATTAAAAAAGAAAAACTCAAATATCACATGGTCCTAAGTATTCAGACCCTTTGCTCAGTATTTAGTAGAAGCACCCTTTTGATCTAATACAGCCATGAGTCTTTTTGGGAAAGATGCAACAAGTTTTTCACACCTGGATTTGGGGATCCTCTGCCATTCCTCCTTGCAGATCCTCTCCAGTTCTGTCAGGTTGGACGGTAAACGTTGGTGGACAGCCATTTTTAGGTCTCTCCAGAGATGCTCAATTGGGTTTAAGTCAGGGCTCTGGCTGGGCCATTCAAGAA
>NW_015557240.1:13702-17515 GCF_001515605.1 Sinocyclocheilus anshuiensis | reverse complement strand
AAATGGCTGCAATATAACAAAGAGTGAAAAATTTAAGGGGGTCTGAATACTTTCCGTACCCACTGTACGTCCATATATATTTGGATACTGACACAGTTTTCATAATTTTGGCTCTATATGCCACCAGAATAGACTTAAAATGAAACAATTAAGATGAAATTGAAGTGCAGACTTTCAGCTTTAATTCAATGGCTTGAACAAAAATTTAACATAAAATGCGTAGGAATTACAACCATTTTATACACAGTTCCCCCCATTTTCAAAGGGCTCAAATGTAATTGGACAAATAAATATAATCATAAATAAAATGTTCATTTTTAATATTTTGTTGAGAATCCTTTGAAGGCAATGACTGCTTTAAGTCTGGAACTCATGGACATCAGCAGAGACTGGGTTTACTTTTTTGTGATGCTTTGCCAGGCCTTTACTGCAGCTGACTTCAGTTGTTGTGTGTTTGTGGCTCTTTCTGCCTTTAGTTTTGTCTTCAGCGAGTGAAATGCTACTCAGTCGGGTTTAGATCAGTTGATTTGATTTGGCCATTGCAGAATATTCCACTTTTTTTACCTTTAAAAACTCCTGGGTTGTTTTTGTTCTATGTTTTGGGTCATTGTCCATTTGTACTACACTGTAAAAAATGTCAAGCCGTTTCAACTAATTATTATTTAGTAACAAGTTCCACAGAAAATGTAAGTTCAGTCAGTTTCTGTCTTCAAAGTGTTGCCTGAATTGTTATTTTTTAGTTGGCTCAACTTTTACTGAAATAGTTTTATAGTCCATTCAACTAAAATTATTTAATTGGTCAAACATTTAGAAAACTACAGCAAATTGTGTCAATTAAAATTTAACTATTCACTCCATGTGTTTCATATGTTACCTCAACTAAGATTTATTATTTGGGCATCATAAGAAATTGCTGTGGAACTAGTCATTATATTTTATATTTTATTTTATATTTTATATTGAGTTTAAGAAAATTATTACCTGGTGTCTATCAATCACTAAAACACACACATTACAACACATAATAGCCTTTATTTAATAACAATCTGCATTTATAACATTTGTCATACAGACTAAACATGCAGGCTCAAAGGGATAGTTCACCCAAAAAGTTGCTGTTAATTGACTCACCCTCAAGCCATTCAAGATGTAGTTAACTTTGAAGATGTAGAAATTTTGAGGTGAAAACATTGTCTTTGAAAACATTGCAATTCATAAACTGCATGTCTCTGGCTGCCGGCTTTTGAGAGTCAAATAAACATATACAGACAAGACCAAATTACCAAAGGCTCCTGAGGACACATTGAGGTCTTATGAAGCTAAACAATCAAAAACTGGCAGCCACAGACGTGCAGTGTATGAATCGCCAAGGATCACCGTTTCAGATAAAAATCTTCTTTACTATTCTACTGAAGAAAAAAAGTCACTGACATCTGAGATGGCCTGAGTCAATAAAATAACAGCAAATTTCCATTTTTGGGTTAACTATCCCTTTAAAGTGCTCCAGTTGTCAAACATTACATTTGTAATACAACTGCAAAATGTATTTTAAACATTTGTTTAATGGGGGGCTCTAGTGAGCAGGCGATGGAATAGAACGTGTTCCGAAGGAGCTCCTGCCTAAGTTTTAGTTAATTTTGTATAAAAAGCAACATATCCTTTGTAATTATCCCCAGCGCGATTCGTAATATATACCTGCATAAACAGTGAGTGAGATGAATGAGTCTTGTATAGAGTGATGGCCTCTAAGCTTCGGAAATATAAATACTGCGGATCCTCCAGTTCTAGGCCTAATACCTCCTCGACGCAAATTTCTGCTTCCGATTGTGCATCGACTCCTCCGGACTTGACCACGAGCGAAATTGATATGGAAGAACTGAAATCTCAGATTCTGAGATGGCGTCATCGATCGAGCGGTTGGACCGATATGCAAACTGGAAGGGGTCCAGTGAAGTTCACTCGAATTCTTGAATCGATTTTGCTTGATTTGAGTTGAATTACTGAAATAAATGAACTTTTCCACGACATTCTAATTTATTGAGATGCACCTGTATCCGCAGTGATAAGGACTGAACTTAAGAACTCTCTCGCTGACAATTTCAACTTTTTAAAGAGCGAGCTACAAGCAGTTAGAACATAAATAGCCAACAATGCGACGCTAATGCGAACTGATATTGAACAAATGAAGGCTACCATTAAATATATGGAAGGCAACATGTCAATGTGGACGGATGAAGTGAACGAACTACAAGCCGTGGAGAGCACTTTGAAGACGGAACTGAAAGAGCTACGAGATAAATCCGAGGACATGGAGGGGAGGATGTGAAGGTGCAAAATTCGAATCGTGGGTGTCGCGGAGGGACCGGGATCAGCTTCCACGGAGTCGGTCTCTAAACTACTATCCGAAGCTGGATAAGGAAGTTCTGGTAGACCGCTCACACTGCAGTCTAAGACCACTGACCCCCAGAGGAAAGCCACGAGTGATTGTAGCAAAGCTACACTACTATCAAGATTGCGTCGAGGTCTTGCGTCGAGCACGAAGTCAGGCTCCACTCTGGTTTAACGGTGAATCCATTGCAATATTCCCGGATTATACTGCTAGTGTCGCTAAAGCTCGGGTCGTATTCACGGACGTCAGGAAGCCACTACGAGAGCAACGAGGTGTTCGATATGGCTTACTGTTTCCTGCCCGATTACGGATCACTCACAACGGTGCGGAAAGAGAATTCCTGGACCCGGACAAAGGGTTAGGGTTAGGGTTTAAGGGTTTGAAATTAGAAAAAGTTCATTAAAAAATACACTAATGCTTTAATTAGAAGATAGATCACCTTCTAAAACCAACCTATTTATTACTTGTCTTCTCTTGAAATCAAATAACTCTGACTTCATGATGCATTAACAGGAAGAAAATTATAATAACATAAACAAAGTTTCAAGTGCCCAACCAAAGGGAACGCTAAAAAAAAAAAAAACACATTTTAGGAAAATCAACATAAATTTATGAAGTTAGCTTATGTGATGTTCTCTCAAATATTTCAGTTGTATTGAAAATTCAACATTCAAGATGACTTTGGGAAACGAGTGAATGCAACTAGTGAAAGATAACTGCAGACATGGAAGAAATGGGTCTATTAAGACTCTAAAAGTCTGTTAAGACTCGTTTTCTTTTCTTCTTCTTCTGTTATGTTGCACATTAGCAACATATTAGTGCACTGCTGCCTCTCACTACTTTATTAATGTCATTGGTTCCTTTGTGGCTACTTGAATATTTTAAGTAAGTAAGTGTCACTCAAAACAGTAAGTAAATTGTTTTATTTGCCTTGAAAGTAGCTGTAACTTAATAAAACCTAGTAAGTATAACAACTAAGTAAAGATTACTAATTAAGTCTAAGTAAGGTAAACTATTGGATTTTACAGTGTAGTAAGTATAGCAACTAAGTAAAAATAACTAATTAAATCTTAGTAAGGTAAACTATTGGATTTTACAGTGCAGTACTGATCGTATGGGTGCTGGATGAGATTTTTTCTAGCTTTACTAGCTGCTGCCTGTCTGTCAGGAAGCTGGTGATCCACTGACAGATGGAGGTGGGCACAGACAGCTGAGTTAATTTGGGCAGGAGGAGGTTTGGGATGATAGTGTTAAAAGCCAAACTGAAGTCCACAAACAGGATCCTACATAAGTCCCTGGTCTGTCTAGATGTTGCAGGATGTAGTGCAGTCCCATGTTGACTGTATCATCCACAGACCTGTATGCTCTGTAGGCAAACTGCAGGGGGTCCAGTAAGGGTCCAGTGATGTCCTTCAGATAAGCCA
>NW_015557240.1:5945-13599 GCF_001515605.1 Sinocyclocheilus anshuiensis | reverse complement strand
TGGGCCTGGTGCCTTTCTTCTCTTGTTCTTTCTGAAGACCTGACGCACATCATCTTCACTGATCTGAAGTGCAGGTGTGGGGAAGAGGGGGGTTGCAGGAGCTGTGAATGGTGTTTTTTCAAACCTGCAATAAAACTCGTTCAGATCATCTGACAGTTGTTGATTCTTCACAGTGCTGGGGGATAGTGTCTTGTAATTGGTGATGTCTTTCAGACCTTTCGACACTGAAGCAGGGTCACTGGAAGAGAATTGGTTCCTTAGCTTTCCAGAATAATTCCTCTTTGCCACTCTGATCTCCTTTTCCAGTGTTCCTGCGAGCATCTTCTTTGGCCTGATGGAGCTGTCTGAGTTTTGCAGTGAACTATGGTTTGGCATTGTTGTAGGTTAAATGAGTCCTAGTAGGAATGCACGTCTTCACAGAAACTGATATAAGAAGTTACAGTCTCTCTGTAACTCTCTGATGATTTCACCATCCACAAAGCGCACATTTTCTAATAGCTAAGCATGTCCACTTAAATCTGTTGATTCATCATCTCTGAAGTGCAAATTGTCCACTAGTTATTATCGGTATATTATTTTTTCCAGTACAACACTCTCAGTGTCAGCGGATATACCATCAATGCATCTGTCAACTGGATTGTTTGAACAGGGCACTTGCAAGCTGGTAGAATTAATGACTCATATGTGATGCCACGTGTGTGGCTTTTTCTACTTTGCCTCTTCCTCTGCAAGCAGGCAGCTATCTGTGAGCACTTTTTCAGACACCGTGGTGCTCCTGCTCATCAAAGTAGCCTGTTTCTCCATTTGATATCTCAAACACACAAAATAATTGATGTCTTTTTCAGTTAGTGGTGTTTTCTTTGTAGATGCTGTTTAGGCTAATGATAAGCATTGCTGCTAGAGGGTCCAGGTTCCGGGTTTAGGGAGTGTAGACATAGGTGGAGGGTGAACCAACTAAAAGTAGCCTAATGTTAGTGTAATCTTTTAACTATGCACATCATTAACCTATATTTTTAGGCAAGTACCAGATATGGGACTAAAATTTGATTAGTCGCTTAGTCGCAGAAAAAAAAAATCCACATTGGCGAAGTCACGCAGATTGTTAACGGCTGGTCTATGGTAATACAGTACATCGGGCAGGACATCCAAACACTCGCCTATCATTCATCGACCTCAAATACGGCTTATCATCTAAAATACGTAACTTTACATGGCCGCTCAATCTAATGTTAACCTAGAGAAAGGTGTGCTATTGAAGTGTCTATGGAGTGTGGAGGCTGAGCAGTAGCTCTCTGCAGGACAGATGGAGGCACCGGTGCAGTCACTTGATCTTAAAATACTCCCTCATTTTGGTCATACAGATAAGAGTAATACATCTTTCAAATCTGTAAAGACTCTACGTTTATTTGTGTGCACTCACAATACCGTACTTTTGTCAAATAATGAAAGCAAACAGGATGCGCTTTCTGCCGTCTCGGTCTCTGTGAACTTGAGCGTGAAACTCGTGTATATCTTTGCCTTACAGACATTAAAAAATATATCTATAGAGATCGAAATGTCTACTTTTTTCAAATGAACCAATTCAAATGGAAAACAAATATTCTCAGATTATGTAATCCGTATGAAACATGTATACAGGTGCATCACTACTGCGGAGATGACGAGTCAGTGTCGCAACTTCATCTCTTAAGCCGAAAACAAAGAAAGCACTAGTTTTTCAAATTATTAAAATGTTAATGCAGCCTCCTTATGGTTTTTCCCTGACACATTAATAATCATTACTTCTGCCGGTGTGCTGTGGCAAGCTTTATGTGTGCGCTTGAGTGCTTATTAGGCAATGTAGGCAATTAAAGGTTAATTGTCTACTTTTTTCAAATGAACCAATTCAAATGGAAAACAAATATTCTCAGATTATGTAATCCGTATGAAACATGTATACAGGTGCATCACTACTGCGGAGATGACGAGTCAGTGTCGCAACTTCATCTCTTAAGCCGAAAACAAAGAAAGCACTAGTTTTTCAAATTATTAAAATGTTAATGCAGCCTCCTTACTGTTTTTCTCTGACACATTCATAATTATTACTTCTGCCGGTGTGCTGTGGCAAGCTTTATGTGTGCGCTTGAGCGCTTATTTGGCTACGTAGGCAATTAAAGGCTCATTATAATGATTTAAATGGTTTATTAATAAACGTGCGATTAGTTGACTTAGTTTACTTTTCAATGGCGCACTTGAAGCGTTTGGAAAACACTGACTTACAGAAATCTAATCAGATACACTCTTTTGTAGTTGCTGATGAAGCATTTATTAATGAATGGTTTAGTTCTTTATGAGTCATACATTAACTCAAGATTATCTGTGCATCAGTGAAGCATAAATGAATGCATGTTAGTTCACTCGTATTGTAAAGTGGTACTGAAATTTGATTGGGTGTTAAGGTAAAAACTTTCAAGTTTCTCATAATACTAATATGTAAAAGACAAAATTGCAAAATGTAATGTAAATGCACATTCAGAGATGATGCCGTGACTTACCAAAGTTGTTTGGTGAATAAACAGTTATTTCCTAAGTAGCAGGGCTTGAGAGATTGCTGAAATAAACATGAAATGCAAATAACAGGGGAGAAGATATATCCTGGAAGAATGAACCACCAAGCAGAAAATGAATCAACTGCACTCTTTTCCAAAAATATTTTCCCCATTACCTTCTATAATGATCAAATAAAAAAAACCCCTGATAATTACCATTTACGTGTTGTAAAATTGCATATAACCAAGATTGAATACTGCATTTATACAGTACACTTCAGATCATCACAGCCATGGAGAAAAGTGACAAGTAATGGAAGATCAAGTGGAAATCAGAGGCTCTGTAATGATATATGATATCTGAGGGTATTTTGCTGGCTTGGTTTTTGGCCCACTTGTCCCCTGTCACTGCAAATGGTTACTATTCAGAGTGGTTGAGAGTAATCACCTTTATCCATCCATTCTTTCAGCTGGTCCCATTAGAGCTCACCAGAGCAGAATTATCCACTCAGCTGTGGTTTTATGGCAGGTGCTCTTCCTGTCATAACTTGTGCAACCCCAGTGCTGGGACACACTTTTTCAGTGTCCAATTTATTTGCATGTCTTTGAGGGAATTCAGAGCACCCTTGTGCCCATCCCACACTGACTAGGGGAGAACGTGTAAAGGGCTTCCTGGCTCAGCCAGGACCCAAACCACTGATTTCCTTGCTGTGAGGCAACAGTGCTACCCATTGAGCCACTATGCTGTCCTTTATCATGAATGAAAAAAACATTCAGAATCAGAATCATCTTCTTTGCAAGTACTGTGGGTGTACATGCGTGAGGAATTTGTCTTGGTGTGGTGCTTAACAATGACAGTTAAATACAATAAATAATAAGATAAACAATCTGCAATTTAACCAATTTTAGTCATGATGGGAGTGGTGTCTTCCAAGATGGCAATGCCCCACCCACAGGACTCGATGGGTTAACTGAATGGTTTGATGAGTATAAAAATGATGTGAATCATGTGTTATGGCCTTTGCAGTCAACAGCTCTCAACCCAGTTGAACACCTGGGAGATCTTGGAGAGATGTCTTTGAGCGCTCTGTGCCACCATCATCAAAACACCAAATTAGGATATTTCTTTTGGAAGAATGGTGCATCCCTTTGAACTGCTTGACACAGAAGTGATTAAAAATAATTCAAGGTGCATAAAAATAATATAGAGAAATAAATCAGAAAATAAAAAAGAATATAGAAATAAAGTGATGTCGTGTAATCACTAGAATGCAGCACAGTGCTCAGTCATAAAATGCACAGCTAAACAGATGTGGTTTTAGTCTGGATTTGAATGGGGCTACTGTTGGAACACACATAATCTATTCTGGAAGCTTGTGTAGCGTAATAGCTAAATGTTGGTATTAAGTGAATTCTTGGTAATATTCTGTCACGAGCAGCCAACAGAACCCAAATGCACAACAGCCAGGTAGCACAAAAAAGACCTTTATTAAACAAAGAACACCATCAATGACATAAACAATAACGAACCAACACAGGACTGCAAACACAAGGAGAATAAGTAGGGCAGGTAATTAGGGACAACAGGTGGGACAACTGAACCAATAAACAGATAACAAGATGGGCGGGGTCAGACAAAAGACAGGAAAAAGCACATGACACCAAACAAACACGACACAAGCCATGTGCTTTCACCAACACACAGTGTCCTCTGGTGGCCATCCTGGGCACACCAGCTGAAGCCTGTGGCTGCGTTCGAAATCGCATACTTCCCTACTATATACTAAGCAAAAAGCAGTAGGCGAGCAAATAAGTATGTTTGAATCTTAAATATTCATAAAAGAGTAGGTGAGAATTAGTAGGCGAGTGCACTAATTCTCGCGAGATTTGGACGTACGTATACTTAAGTTGCGTTCGAATATGCCTACTTACCTACTATATAGTAGGAGAAAAGAGTACGTGAAGAAAGAAGTACGCTCGAAACCGCAGTATTCATAAAACAGTAGGCGAGAAATCCCCGGATGTCCTACTGCTTCAGCCCAGATTCTGGAGTGCTCATCGATGGATACTCTTCTATCCCAAAAGCCCACGCGAGAGGATACGTCATCATCGAACAGGGCGGAGAACAGCGACGAGGGTGTTTACAAATGTGAGTATTACAAACCAAAAACACGGTTCCCTGTGTTAAAATCACATTTGTTGAACTACTGTAGAGTAAACTGTTCAATTGTTGAAGGTGTAAAGAGGCTAAACAGTATAGTATATTTGTGATTTTGCTGTAAAAACACGTTTTATGTATAGCGAACAGGGAGCTCCAGTAAGCACACGTACATCACCAAAGTGAATTTACATAAACCATATACATCTTAAAGATGATTACTAAATGTCTATTTAATATCTGACAGGAAAATGTTCTAAAAGAATTACAGATGAGCACATCACAACATGAAAAGACATCTGAATGATGTATGTGTGCTATTATGTAGTAGAATTCACTGTTGTCAACACTGCTTTAGATTAATATAAGTAATGTAAATAAACAAATCTACAAAGAGTAACTTAGTTATCTATTTCATTTGTCCATTAGTACTGTTGATAAATTGAGGAACATTTGTGTTGGGTAAAAAGTGAGTTAACACATCAGCAACTACCTCAACATGTAAAGGACCTTCAAGGAAAGGTGAGGGTGGCATTTGTGAAAAAAAGGGAAAAATATAACAAAAATATAAATAAGATCATTCTGTTACTTCTAATACAGAAATCTAATGACATTGTGCTGTTAAAATGACTGCTTTTGTATTATGTTTGTGCTTCTTTGCAGGATCTGAAATGTCTGCAGACTGGTGTGAGCAGTGAGGATGGAGGAGTCCACAGCAGCATCCTGGAAATGGTCCAGTGTCATGAATGAGACGCTCCATCACTCCACCTGCCCTCATCTGCCTCATCTGAGCCGGATGTTGCTGTGGTCTCTTCATCCTCAGTGAGCTCAGAGCTAGCGAGAGCATTTAGAAAAAGACCAAAATACACTGAGGATGTGATTTTGGTCAAGATTGTCCTGCTAGTTTGTTCATACAACATCAGTCAATGAAACCTGAGTTTCAGAGCGAGAGCATCTAGAGAAACACCAAAAGACACTGAGGATGTGAGTTTGGTCAAGTTTGTCCTGCTGGTTTCTGTTCATACAACATCAGTCAATGGAGCCCGGGTTTCAGAAGCTTTAAAAGCATCATCAAATAATGTCATGAAGCTTCTGAAAGTCAGGCTCCATTGACTGATACTGTATGAACAGAAACCAACGGGACAAACGTAACTAAAATCACCTTTTGTGTTCAGAAAAACCACAAGGCTTGAACACCGTGGAAACAAGTAGATAATGACTGAATTTAAATGTTTGGGTGAACTAACCCTTTAAATCCCCCAAATAGAAATTGTATGAAATATATGTAAGCATTTATATTATAGTAGTACCTTGAAGAAATAAACTTTAAGAAATAAGCAGCTTTATTGAGCATTTGTGCCTAAGACACAAAAAGGGATTTCCAAAAATCACATTTACATTTCTGCATTTGGCATAGACTTTTATCCAAAGTGACTTAATATTATAGTAGTACCTTGAAGAAATAAACTTTAAGAAATAAGCAGCTTTATTGAGCGTTTGTGCCCAAGACACAAAACGTGATTTACAAAAATCACATTTACATTTCTGCATTTGGCAAAGAATTTTATCCAAAGTGACTTACATTGCTCTTATTACAGGGACCCCAAACCCCCTGCAGCAACCTGGAGTAAAGACACACTGGTGGTGACGACTGCGGAGATCAAACCAGCAACCTTCTGCTTATCAGTTCACTACACCACAGAAGTAATGAAGCTATATCAAAAATTAGCATCTAATTGTAAACATATGAAATGAAATTTTGCAAGAAATGGAATGCTAAAAACATAAAATGTAAAATGTTTTACTCTGTGTAAATGTTTTACAGGTAGTTGTGTTCATGGAGAGCAGCACACAAATGTTTGGAGCAGACAGATTGTCCCGCACATGTTCTCCTGCTCTTCTTCAAGATTATGTGGTACGGGGGGCCTCATCCTCTCTGTACACTCAGGCAAAGACAGCCTCGATGTCCCTTCCCCATCCATGATCAGATTCAGTCTGACTGCAGCAATGAGGGACATGATGGACGGCAGAGACAGGTGAAGGTAAACACGGTGGTCAGCTGCTTCATCAGAATAAAGCTGCAGAACTGTCTCAGCTGTGTTGAGATGCAGTAGATGTGGGCTCACCGTCTGTAAATACATGATTGTTAGAACAATATGTTTGAATAAAGCTTTGTTTCATGTGTCGATGACTTGTATTTATTTATTGTCAGTGTTACTTTTATTTTTACTCATTTATTAATGTTTCCGGTTTTCAGTAACTAAAATATAATTGTTTCATTAACTTGTGCATTCATTCATTACTTAACTGAAAATTTAGATGTATTCACGTTGGCTGTGTTTGTCTAGTGTGTAGTCATGCATAGCTATGGCATATGACAAAACAAATGACATTTTGCTAATTATTGGTCAGCATTTATCATTATTATTGTTCATAAGTGTTGGGGTGGGCTAGCAATGCATTCTGGGGTAATCTTAACTTCTAAGTAGTAATACTTACATTTTTCGAGTGTAAAATTAACAGTCTTCTCCAAAGGCGAGATCTTCTAGCAGCTGATTCCTCATACTCTCTGTACACTCAGGCAACGACAGCCTCAATGTCCCTTTCCCATCCATGATCAGGTTCAGTCTGACTGCAGCAATGAGGGACATGATGGACGGCAGAGACAGGTGAAGGTGGACACGGTGGTCAGCTGCTTCATCAGAATAAAGCTGCAGAACTGGCACAGCTGTGTTGAGATGGCAGTAGATGTGGGATTCACCGCCTGTAAATACATGTTTGTTAGATTAAGACTGAATAAAGCTTTGTTTCATTTGTCATTGACTTGTATTTATTTATTGTCATGGTTACTTTTATTTACTCTTTTACTCATTTATTCATGTTTCCTGTTGTTGTCAGCAGTGTTGGGGGTAACGCATTACAAGTAACGCGAGTTACGTAATCAGATTACTTTTTTCAAGTAACTAGT
>NW_015557240.1:172-4038 GCF_001515605.1 Sinocyclocheilus anshuiensis | reverse complement strand
ACTGCAGAACTTTTAATTACATACAAGCTCAGGGAAAGATGGTTGTATCTTTAACAATGAACAATCATAATATAAGACATAAATATAATGGGTTTGCGTACATAGCATGAGAATATATACACAGGAAAAAAGGCACAATTGTTGTTGATGTTGCTATTTATAAGCCTAAGAGTTAAATTAAACAAGAAAAAGAGGAAAACAAAGAAGATTTAAGCTGGTTTTGCTTGTGGATGAAAGATTTTGAACATAAAATAAAGAATTTAACAACATATTGAAAAGACAACAATTTGGGGTTTTCATTATAAAATATATCTTTAAGGATAAAACTGTGGGTGGAGTTAAAAATATAAGAACTGAAATCAACCCAAAATGTATTGGCTATACTACAATCAAAAGAAGGGCAGCTGTTTCTTCAACAAGACCACAAAATGAGCAAATTTCATCAACATCAAAATATTTACAGATAGATGAATTTTAAACCTGTTGCTCGTATCTTTTAAGTTGTTGCGCTTGTAACGTCATAGGTCACATGATAACGTCAACATGGCGGATGAAGTCCGGATCTCATTCATACTTAACGAGATTTGGCTGTAGAGTACGTACTCTTTTAGCGCTCGTTAAGTAAGTACTTATTGAAATTAAGTACCTACTCATTCAGTATGCGATTTCGAACGCAGCCAGTGACATATACTAACTGACTTTTTTTTGGCGCTTCCAGCTGTTAATTGCATGAATTTTAGTAAGATGCTTTAAGTTGGTATTTCGTGTCCCTTATTTGTATGTTTGTAGAGCAGTATGTTATGAATTGCTCCCCAAAGACAGAAACAGCTAAAAAGTTCTCCATAAGATTAGATGTAAGCTAGACACGATCTTCAGCGTGGCTTAAGTTAATCACTAAAAAACTAAATAATTTGTCTGTTCCTTACAAACGTCAGTTGAATGGTTTGATAAAGAATGATTTATACAATTTCTGAAGACTCAGAATCTAGCATGTAAGTCATATGGAATGCTTTTATAATACTCATGTTGCACTTGTTGGTGTTTTTGTCCTATTGCAGCTTAACCTGCATGGCCACTATGAACTGTCATCATATGGAAAACAGCTACCTAAAGATAATTCAAATATATCCATGAATTTTGAACAACAGGAGGGTGGGGGGGGGAATAATTTGGGGTGATAATCTTTTCTTAAAGTCCGCATGAAATCAAAATTGACTTTATTTACTTTACTAGTGCACATTGCTAGTCTTGATGTAAACAATTAATCCGTGCAAGTTAATCCGCTGAAAAAAATTGTTTGTCTTCGTAATCTTTAATCAAAATATGAAAATTTACTACCGCTCTGGAATGGCATTCCTATCCTTAAACACACCTCCAACCATTAGGTTGCTATGAGTGAGAGACAGAGGAGGAGCGCAAACATAAAACCATGCCCTCTATTCAATATTCCGTTTCAGCTGGAAATACGTCACACTGTAAAAAATGTTCACCCCTTTCAACTTAAAAACGTAAGTTTTGTGGCTGCCTTAAAATGTTAAGTTAAATCAACTTAAAAGTACAAGTCGTTTCAACTCACTAATTTAAATCTTGCCTAGTGCTGAATTGTTTTATTGAAGTTCATTTGACTTTACAACATTTGCTGTTTCAACTTAAGTTCAAAATTTTTAACATGAATTTTCTAGTTATGATGATGTAAACTTTATTTTAGATCCAGATAAAAATATATACTACAACATTTGTTTGAAACATTTCAATTTAATTTTTTTTCTTGCAGTGCTTATAAACAGGGTTTTAATATTAAGAACAATACACAACCTGCCTGTGCATGCTAATGTGTGAATGCCAGTATATGTATACAACAAGGGCACAAAAGTAGCAAAAAACTGCCAAGAAACTGTCATACAAAGCTGAAAATACACTTATACCTCATGGGAAACAACCACTGACAAAAGCTTGAAAAAAACACACATACATGCTTATAGTCTGCCCGTGTCTCCTTGTTTGATGTTGCACTGCGATGTCTTATGTTTCAAACATGAGTCTAACGTCTAGATTTGCTGAATATTTTTTTTTTCTTGGAAAGGACTCTGATATTAAATTAATGTACAAATTTGACTCCTGCGCATGAATCCATGTTCAGAGATTTGGCCGGTTAGTGCCAAAAAGCTACAACTTAAAATGTTAAGTTCACTGAACTAAATTGGGCTCCTTGAATTTCAGTAACTTTAAACTGACTTAAAAAATCAAGTTGAATCTAGTATAACTTATTAAAAAAAAAGTTGAAATTGCTTAAATTATATTTATGAGTTAAAGTAACTTAAAAACATAAGCTGTCATGGCTTTTTCATCATATCATTTTTTACAGTGCACTACACTGAAATAAAGTCGGCAGCAACTTCCGGTTCACGCGGACTTTAAAGCTGGGTGTGTCTCAAAGCAAGTCAAATTCATGCAAATCCAGTGAGCTGTGAGCATATGATGTTCTGCTTTGACTCACAGTGGCGTGCAGCAGTTCTTATCCACCTTATTTTTCAACGCACAAGTAAGCCTGGAAATAACGTGAAGAATTACAAAGTGCAGTAAACGGCAAAACTGTTTGCACTACAAACCAGTGTGTTCATAAGTAAGATAATACATTAAAACAATATGGTAAGACATACCAGTTTGAATTATCGAGCTGCAAAACGAGCTGTTTTGTACAGCTAAAAATAGCTGGAAGCCGATGACACCGGAAGCCAGACACATTAAATTTACAAATGGCCGTCCGCGCCTGCTGTTATGGGACAAATAATGTGGATACCACACAAGAAATCTGGTATTTAAAATCTAAACCTGGATATAACAAACTGTTATGATTGTTGAAAACTGTATATCTTTTAATTTATAATAAGAAATGTTATAGGAAGTATTATTTTAACAAGATATTTTGCTATGTCTGAGTTACTAAGCAGATATTTCTTTGCCGTGTGGGCCTGCTTAGTAACTTATTTGTGACACTGACCTGGGCCCGTATTCACAAAACATCTTCAGGCTAAAAGTAGCTCATAACTCGCCGATTTAAGAGAAAATCTAAAAATAATGGGCATGTCGATCCTAAATTTAGGACTCCTACATTTTTGCTCTAAGAGTATTTCACAAAGCGTTTTAGCACTAAAACTAGCTCCTAAATCTGTGAAAGGTTAGGAGTAGTGAAGAGGACTCCTAAGTCACTAAGCCCAAGCCACAAACTATCCTAAAACGGCTGTTGCCGGCAATCTGCCTCTGAATGTAAATATTTTAGAAACATTTGATGATAATGAGCTTTTAAAAAGGTATAACCTGTGGTTTTGGAGGTTATCCCAACTAGGGATGCACCGATACCACTTTTTCCAGTACTCGTCCGATACCGATACTTTTATTTTTTGTACTTGCCGATACCGAGTACCTTTTATACATGTACCTGTATACATTTTACAGAATAAATGTATGAATAATGAATAAATATTGGGTACAGAAACAAAAAGAGTACGTATAATGTTAGTTGCTTAACTTCATTTATCAAATAGATACAGTCAAACCAACATTTATTCAGACACCTTCAACATTTCTGACATTATCAGTTTATTCGCTATAGTTTAGAAAATGGTAATAAAATATGGAAGGTATGTAATGGATTACAATCAACCAAAAATTATTCAGACAGCTGTTAGTATGACAGTATTTACACAACTATCAATACTTAGTCGGGCAACCCTTAGCCTCAATGACAGCCTGTAGTCTCCCGAGCATGCTGTCACCCAGCTTCATGCAAACCTCAACTTCAATGTTTTTTCCCAGACTCGGTCTGAATAATTTTTGGTCCCAAATTTGTATCAATTTTACTGGTA
>NW_015557240.1:0-140 GCF_001515605.1 Sinocyclocheilus anshuiensis | reverse complement strand
TTTACTGGTAGTCCACTGTATGAAGAATTTTTGGGTATGATTTGTCACAGTTTACTTTATTTTGCTATCCTCAGTTACATAAATGAACTATATATAGGTAGCCAGCGGAATCGGGCCGGTTGCGGCTGAGTGTCGGCTCA
>NW_015557239.1:0-833 GCF_001515605.1 Sinocyclocheilus anshuiensis | reverse complement strand
TTTCCACGACATTCTAATTTATTGAGATGCACCTGTATATCTAAAGAGAGCTTTAACTTAACGAATAACGAAATAAAACAAATAAAAAACAAAAACTCATTATAATCATAATCATAATCCGTATAGATGCACTTCTCTCTAAAGGCTCATCTAATGAAGAGGTGGCGAGTCAGGCTCTAAAGGCGCGTCTAATGAGGAGATGGCGAGTCAGGATCGGCAACTTCATCCTTGCGACACCGACTCAGAAAACACAATTTATTAGTAAATAATTCAAATATCTCCTTCCTCTTTCCCCTTGACACATTTACGGTAATTACTTTTGCCGATGCTTTGCGGCGAGCTTAAGCCTATTGTGTGCATTTGAACGCAGAACTCTTCAGCTACGCTGACGGCATGCACCATACATGCTGCTGCTGGCGGGACAATAAACACCGTAGAGCCGCTCTTGATAGTCGCGTTAGCATGGTCTCGTGTTGTTTCCACAAGATCTTGGAGGCTGGGCAGAGGGGCACCAATAATCCTCTCAGCAGTCCTGACTGTCCGATGTAGTCTCTTGATGTCTGATTTATATATGCAATATATGCGATGGCGCCGCAGACGGCAGCCTCAGTGTTTGGCTCTCCTGTGTTTGTACTGTTTTTGTTAGTTTTTCCTGTTTTTTGTTTCTCAAACACGATCAGTTTTATCAGGGATGAGTTGCTGAACATTCGGCAGAACACACCACACAATCTTCTACCGGATTTCGTTTTTTCGGACGTTTTGCTGAACGTTGTAGTTAGCGGAGCAGCTGCGCTGTAGCGTCTGGACCAATCAAAAACACAATTTTTCATTTG
>NW_015557238.1:1218-1324 GCF_001515605.1 Sinocyclocheilus anshuiensis | reverse complement strand
AATACACAATTCATTATGTACATTAACAACGATTCGGGACTAATACAATGTCATTTAATGGAAAACTATGTGAATGGCGCTCTGTGGCGCGGCAGGATTTTCTGTC
>NW_015557238.1:0-283 GCF_001515605.1 Sinocyclocheilus anshuiensis | reverse complement strand
TCTACTCATTTTGGTATTTGTGGCTCACAAGCTGTTTGAGACCGAGTCTGAGACTTGTGCGTTCCACTAATATAGATCAATGGTGGTGCGCGTGCTTTTTGCGCTCACTATTTAACCGGAGCGAATGAGACGTGTGTGAGAGAGAAGTGGTCGTCAGAGAGAAGAGAGTGAGAATGCGCAGCTGACGTTATTGCCTGTGCCGCTGGTAACAAAACGGATCGGCTCGGAATGGGAAAGAAGCCGATCACCGATCCGGGCCGATCATGAGGAAAATCGGCCAATT
>NW_015557237.1:0-494 GCF_001515605.1 Sinocyclocheilus anshuiensis | reverse complement strand
ATAACGTGCACACTTACCACTTATGTGGATTTGTAGAAAAGTATGACGCCGAAACCCGGCTTCTTACCTTCTGGACATAAATCGGCGAGTGAAATAAACACTGCAAGTCGAGCACCCGGTTTCTGAACCCAGCAGAGGGGGGGCCCATCGAGGAACTACCCTAGAAAGGGACAGAAAAACACAGGTCCCGGGAAACACTGCAAAGAAACTAGCAGAAGGGTTATACACACAACCACCAGTCTCATTAGATACACATATATATTCATATATATATATATATTAGACATGGATCGTACTCACCCACCATGGTTCCCGTGTCGGAGCTCTGTCCGAAGACGCCTCTAGACCGGACCATCAGTAAGGTGGTTACTATGATTTAGCCATAGAACCAACCAAAACATCATAGGTCCAGTAGGAGACTGTTATGCAGGAAGTTTTAACCTAACCTTGGTCAGGTGGAGAGCTGGTGGTTACAGGGGAATTAGGAAGGGGAA
>NW_015557236.1:0-4357 GCF_001515605.1 Sinocyclocheilus anshuiensis | reverse complement strand
TGCACGTCATGGCGATACTCCAGGTGTATCAGGCCAAACTTCTCATGTCTCTGGATGAGGGTGGCCCGGACCCTGAAGTCTTCAAAGAGCTCCGACGCGCCACGGATCTGGCCCTCAGAGCGACGAAAGTTACGGCTCGTGCGATCGGCCGCAACATGGGGAATCTTGTAGTGCTGGATCGTCACCTGTGGCTTACCCTGACTGAGTTGAAAGACTCAGAGGAGATGCAGGCCACCGGCACCGGAATCAAAGCCATGTTCCTGATGCTGTCTCTCGGAGGAGGAAATCTATCCCCAGCGCCGAAGACGAGCCACTGAAGAAGTCTGCTCGCTCCGCTGTGTGTGTTCACCACGCCCCCCTGCCTGTTGCGGGCGGCAAGAACGATTGTCATGTGTGTGTTTTGACTGCTCCACTATGCAGTGCAATAAAGTAAAAAAAAATACAAAACTCACTTCAATATCAGGGCAATTTTCCTCCTCTCACTCCCCTCTCCCCCATCACTCACTCTCACACTCATGTGGTATTAAACTCCCCGCCCCCCAACTTCTGGTGCCAATGAAAGACGGCGGACTCCGCCCTATCTTGGATTTGAGACCACTGAATCGCGCGCATTCGAAGCGCTCATTCAAAATGATTACACTAAAGCAAATCCTCTCACACATCAGACTGGTTTATCTCCGTGTATTTAAAGGATGCTTATTTCCACATTCAGGTAGCCCCCCCCCACAGGCGCTTCCTGAGATTTGCATTCGAGGGGATAGTGTACCAATTCACGGTCCTACCCTTCGTTTTTTTCAGTGGCCCCTCGTACGTTTACGAAGTGCATGGATGCTGCTCTCTCTCCTCTGAAGCAGAGCGGAATGTGCATCCTGAACTATCTCGACGATTGGCTAGTCTTAGCCCAATCAGAGAGTGCGCTGCTCAGCGACAAGCTCAGACTTCTCGCTCATGTTCAGAGCTTAGGGCTGACTGTGAATATGCAAAAGAGCATGCTGGGACCGAGCCAGAACATCTCCTTTTTAGGAGTGGAGCTGAATTTAATCAATATGCGAGCGCGTCTTTCGGAGGAGCGCACACAAAAACTGATCAGCTCTCTCGCAGTCTTCAGGTTAGGGAACTCTCCCCCGCTGAAATGCTTTCAGAGGGCGCTCGGCCAGATGGCTGCCGCCTCAACAGTGTGCAAATTAGGACTCCTACATATGCGACCGCTTCAGCTCTGGCTATGGCACGCGGGCACCTTGCGCGTACGAGTAACACGCGACTGCTTGAAAGCGCTGGCCCCTTGGCACGATATGACACTGTATCACCGGGGTGTTCTTATTGGCCAAGTGACCAGGAGAAAAACTGTTACGACAGATGCATCGAGCACGGGTTGGGGAGCCATATGCGACGGCAGACCAGCCTTCGGGACGTGGTCAGAAACTGAGAAGTTGTGCCGCATAAACTGTCTGGAGCTCGGTGCTGTACACCTAGCGCTCTAGTGCTTTCTTCTGGACATTCTCCACCGTCACGTTCTCATCAGGATGGACAGCATGACAGTGGTAGCGTTTATAAATCACCAATCGCGGGGGTGTTCTTATTGGCCAAGTGATCAGGAGAAAGACTGTTACAACAGATGCATTGAGCACGGGCTGGGGAGCCGTATGCGACGGCAGACCAGCCTTCGTGATATGGTCAGAAACGGAGAAGTTGTGGCACATAAACTGTGTCTGGAGCTCCGTGCTGTACACCTAGCGCTCGAGTGCTTTCTGCCGGACATTCTCTACCGTCACGTTCTCATCAGGATGGACAGCATGACAGTGGTAGCGTTTATAAATCACCAAGGGGGTGTGAGCTCACGGCCGCTGCTGCGGCTGGCGAGAGACCTTCTTCTGTGGGCAGATCAACACCTACTCTCCATCCGGGCAGTACATGTCCCCGGACACCTGAATTACGGCGCAGACTTACTGTCAAGGGGTGGGGTGATCCACAGAGAGTGGAGATTACACCCTTTGACAGTCAATATGATTTGGAGTGTATTTGGCAGGGCGGAGGTGGATCTCTTCGCATCAGCGGAGAACACTCACTGCCTGCTGTTTTATTCACTGACACGGTCTCCCCTGGGAGTGGATGCACTAGCTCACAGCTGGCCGAAAGTATGCAAGTATGCCTTTCCTCCAGTGAAACTTCTGCCTCGCGTGCTTTGCAAAATCAGAGAGAAAAGGGAATCTGTTCTGTTAGTGGCACCGAAATGGCCCAACCAGCCGTGGTTCCCAGAACTAGTGGAGATGCTGGTAGCCCCCCTGTGGTCTGTCCCACTGAAGATAGACCTCCTCTCTCAAGCACAAGGAATGATATGGCACCCAAAAATAATTCTTGCCTTCCTTCAAGAGCAATTTGATAGTGGTCGTATGCCATCCACATTGAAAGTGTATGTGGCCGCTATAACAGCCTTTCACGTGCACGTCGATAATTGCCTAATCGGCAGAAATGATTTTTCAGAAATGAATGAACGATTTTTAAAAGGAGCAAGAAGGCTGAACCCTCCTCACCCTTCCACCCTACCCACTTGGGACTTGGCGCATGTACTTGAATTCACGCGCACGTCAATAATCGCCCAATTGGCAGAAATGACCTGATCATACGATTTTTAAAAGGAGCAAGAAGGCTGAACCCTCCTCGCCCTTCCACCCTACCCACTTGGGACTTGGCGCTTGTACTTGAAGCTCTCACGGGACTCCCGTTCGAGCCCATGCAATCAGCGAGCTTGCGTGCGCTCTCTCTCAAGACAGCACTCCTGCTCACGCTGGCCTCTGTTAAGCGAGTTGGGGACCTGCAGGCACTGTCAGTTGACGACTCGTGTATTGAATTCGGGCCAGGTGATTGCAGACTCACCTTGAAGCCTAGAAAAGGTTATGTGCCTATAGTGCTTTTGACTCCATTTAAAGTGCAGGTCATAACACTATCTGCTTACCGCCCCGAAACACCGGCCGGGGCGGAGCCGCTTAATACACTCTTGCTGTGCCCTGTACGTGCGGTGCGCATTTATATCAAGCGCGCTAGACAGTTCAGCTCTCGGAGCAGCTATTTGTATGCTTTGGAGGACGCACAAAAGGGGCCGCTATAACAGCCTTTCACGGGCCGGGGCGGAGCCGCTTAATACACTCTTGCTGTGCCCTGTACGTGCGGTGCGCATTTATATCGAGCGTGCTAGACAGTTCAGGCTCTCGGAGCAGCTATTTATATGCTTTGGAGGGTGCACAAAAGGTCTGCCTGTGTCCAAGCAAAGGCTGTCACACTGGATCGTCGACGCAATTGCTTTGGCCTATAGCTCTAAGGGCGTGGAATGTCCTATAGGGGTTCGTGCTCACTCCACCCGCGGGCTCGCGTCCTCATGGGTGTGGGCAAATGGCATATCTATTCAGGACACTTGCATGGCGGCAGGCTGGTCGTCACCCAGCACTTTCGCGAGGTTTTATAACCTAGATGTGTCGTCGCTTGCCTCACATGTGCTGTCAGTGCGAGCGGCACACCCACCTTCTCAGCCTCAGTTATGAGCTGAGCTGCATGCCTAAGTGGTTTCGACCAGGTCGTATACACCCCTGTACTGACGCGCCACCAATCCAATGCTGCTCTCTTATCAGCTCATCACATTGTTATGATATAGTTCATCACGTCTTTTAGGACTTGATCACCATCATACTCTTATTTGAGCACCGGTTCAGCCGTTGCATCACAACCACTGATTTATATAATGTTCTCAAATATAGATCAGTGATCACAACACACAATTTTGTTGAAATGAACAAACTTCAACTGGTCTATATATGTGATGGCGCTGGCACCGCTGCCATTTCATATTCTGTTTTACCAGCGTTAACTCTGCCCTCTGTGACACGGCAGGATTTTATACATTCCCATAGCAATGTAGAGTGACCGAATCGAAAGGGAACGTTCTCGGTTACTCACGAACCTCGGTTCCCTGAGATGAGGGAACGAGACATTGCTCTTATTGCCATGTCACCTAGCTCAGGATCTTAGAATGCCAAGTTGCTTCAGTCAAGATTCTGAATGGATGACGTACAAGCGCTGCTTTAAATAGAGTGGGAGCCCGTCATATTTCACGCGCTTGAACGCCATTGGCCAGTTTAACTGGCGTGATTCAATAAGGTTTCAGTAGTATTTGGAGAAAAGGGTAATTCCCATAGCAATGTCTCGTTCCCTCATCTCAGGAAACCGAGGTTACGTGAGTAACCGAGAGCGTTACAACACATCCAAATGCGCTTTTCTGAAAATGGTGAAGTGAAGTGAAAAGTGAAGCTGTGGCTTTAATATTGCTTTAGAAACAACGATGTTACCAGCTCCTTGTTGAGAAAGA
>NW_015557235.1:570702-574777 GCF_001515605.1 Sinocyclocheilus anshuiensis | reverse complement strand
TGGACAATTTTACTTCAGTGCAAATTGGTAGGTAAGGCACAAGAGTTTTTTTCGACTCTACCTTTAAAAGAGAGTTTAAAATATGACACCGTAAAGCTAGCCATTCTCCGTGCTTATGAATTGGTCCCTGAAGCCTATAGGCAGAGGTTTCGAAACCATAAAAAACATTCTAGTTCTACTTTTGTGGAGTTCGCCAGAGAGAAAAGTGCTTTGCTGGACAAATGGTGTAATACAAGTAAAATTGATGACTTTGCGTCGTTGAGAGAATTAATTCTGCTTGAAGATTTTAAAGGTTGTCTGCCAGAACGTGTTGTGATTTATTTGAATGAGCAAAAGGTATCATCGTTGTCACATGCCGCTGTTTTAGCAGACGAATTTGTCCTTACACATAAGACTGTATTTTCTTTACGCACAGATAAGAGCGTAGTTTGGCTTCCTCCTATATCTGATCAGTCTTCTCGATTGAAAGTTTTCCCTTCATCTAAAGACGTCCGGAGCAAATCAATCTTTCGTTTTGGCGGATGTTTTATCATTGTCATCGGACTCATATTGTGGCTCAAGTGTCTTTGTCAGGGGCATTGAGATGGGAGTGGTTAAAGTTCCTCTACATCGCGTGTACATGAAGGGTGCACACGTTACAGGTTACGTGAAGGTCGGTGTACGTCCTTCGCTCCCAGTTAAGGGAGTAACTTTTAGAGTCATGCCCATGTTGGAGGTAACTGATATGCCGAAAATGAGTCTAGCCTCTGATGAGTTATCTAGAGTTTATCCAGATGTGTTTCCTGCGTGCGTAGTCACACGCGCACAGTCACGAGAAATTGTGGATGATGTTGATTTGACAGATACTTTCATAGTGCAGAATCTGGTCGGTGAAGGTATGACAAAGACGAAGTCAAGAGTTGGTTCAGAAACAAGAGTCTAATTTAAAGTGCTCAGAAAAGGCGCTTGGTAGTGTGCTGATGCTCTGTCTAGAGTGTAGCTTGGTTAATAAACATGGTATGTTTATTTTTTTTATGGGGTGAAGTGTTACGTCCCATGTTAAAATTGTGATGTGTTTTGGGTACGGTGTTCGTTTTTCGCTCCCCCTTTTTTTTTCTCTTTGTCTTTACTTTCATTTTCAGCAGGGAGACGCGGGTACCTGAGTGGTCTAATTCTCTGTCAATCATCAAGATGCTTAGTGACGACAACGCGCGGCTTCACCAATGAGGGCGCGTTATTTGATTATAAAAACTGCACCTGTGCGAGAAGCGGGAGTTCTCTTGCACGCTAGAGCACTCGTTTTGTTGTGATGGCACTTGCGTGCTTGTTTGTCCTGTACCATCTTGATGTTTGGACACGGTTTGTGGTAAAGTCTGTGTTCTTTGATAACTTAGTGAACAATGGCCCATTCGATCTTTCTTCTCTTTGAGGTTGTCACCGTTTCTGTTACATGGTTGTTAAACCAATGTTACTAAACGGGGAAAGAGAAAAAGAACAGGTAAGATATCACGTGATATACATGTGCCACACTGAGTTTTCAATTGTGTATAGAACACTAGGTTAGTGACACGTGCCACCTGATTGTATTTAATTGGTTGGTAGCAAGAGTAGTTTATTTAGGGCGTCCTTGACGCTGAAGATTTTTCTTTCTATTTAATTTAGGGGTTTGTTTGTGAATATTGATGGTTGAGTTAGATTAGAAGTTTTTTTTTTGTTCTTAGTAAGATTAGTTATGTTTTGTTTCTTTCTTTGATTTGGCACGGTCTCGTTCTTCTCTCTTTTCCCCGTTTATTTTGTGAGCCTTTTTGCTTGGTTATAAAGTGTATATAATTTGTAAATTTATGTAAATAATATCTTGGGCTAACTTTTGTCACTGTAATAAACAGACACTTTTTGTTTTTTTTTGCGTGTGATCGTTTTCCAGTACACGTCCCGTGTTTTGATGTCGCACCCCTTATTTCCCCTAGATTTAAAAGTGTTTGTAACAGCCATTAACAAAATTGCATGGGAAAAAGTATCAACATCCCTGCTATTGCACGTGATAAAGCATTATGAAATCGTTAATGTACAGTTTACATTGTGATATGACTTCAGTCAAGTTTGGCTTAAAAATCAGATGGACTGGTGTGTGAAGCCAAATCCAGTGTCATTGCTCAAGTGAAGAGAAGTGATGAGTGAATGGATACATGTTGGTTCATATAAGTATGTGTTTGTGTGAGTGACAGACGGACAGAGAGAGCTTAAAAGAGGAAGAGCACAAGAGAAACTGTTGAGGACTTTACCTTCTTGTGAGGAACAGTTGTCTGAGTCATGGCCAGCTCAAAGCTGTGAGCTCCCGTCAGCTGTGTTTTCTCCCAAAGTTTCCTTAGCTGCTTAACACACTCATCTTGACAGCACAACGCCTCGCTCACTTTACTCTGCACACAGACATGATACAATGCTAGCTTGCCAAAATACACACTCATAATTAGTGGTGTTTGCTAAGGCAAGAATCACACTGACCGCTGCTCATGGTCAGATAAGATTAACCACTAAGTCAAAGTAATAAAATGAGGAACAAAGAAACACATTACAGATAATAGAACAAGTGAGAGATCAATTAGTATGCATTTACACTCAGAGACTTAATGCACAGATTTATTTAGTCCCATCTATTGTTATGGTTTCTATGTCAGTTATCACAATTTCTGATTCAATCACAATTTGAATACAGTTGTCATTCCCCAAACTCTGCAATGTAAACTTAGCAGCATGGGAAATAAAGCTTTTATTCAAATTGTGAATGGATTGGATACAGAAAGTGAGCAAAGATCACTTCTATCTATCACTTTAGTTTGGCATGAGCTCATACGATAGTTCTTATAAATATATATTTAGAGTTTATAAATACACTGAACAAAAAGTCGGTTACGACGACGAACTGCAGTCAGGTCGAGACCCCGATGAGGATGACAAGCATGCAGATGAGCTTCCCGGAGACGGTTTCTGACAGTTAGTGCAGAAATGTTTTGGTTATGCAAACCGATTGTTGCAGCAGCTGGTGGCTGGTCTCAGACGATCTTGGAGGTGAAGATGCTGGTGTGGTTACACGTGGTCTGCAGTTGTGTGTTCTGCCAAATTCTCTGAAACGCCTTTGGAGACGGCTTATGGTAGAGAAATGAACATTCAATTCACGGGCAACAGCTCTGGTGGACATTCCTGCAGTTAGCATGCCAATTGCACGCTCCATCAAAGCTTGCGACAACTGTGGCATTGTGCTGTGTGATAAAACTGCACATTTTAGAGTGGCCTTTTATTGTGGCCAGCCTAAGGCACACCTGTGCAATAATCATGCTGTCTAATCAGCATCTTGATATGCCACACCTGTGAGGTGGATGGATTATCTCGGCAAAGGAGAAGTGCTCACTAACACAGATTTAGACAGATTTGTGAACAATATTTGAGAGAAATAGGCCTTTTGTGTACATAGAAAAAGTCTTAGATCTTTGAGTTCAGCTCATGAAAATGGGGGCAAAAACAAAAGTGTTGCGTTTATAATTTTGTTCAGTGTATATTAATATTATATAAGTATAATACATATAAAACATATTACATATTTTTAGCATATTATTATAAATGAATCCAAAACACACTATTTCTCTACAAAAAAAAAACTAAAAACCTTAAGGGGACTTCTAAAAACACTACTGAGTGGACTGCTTTTCCTAAAATAAATTTGCTAAAATAAATCAGAAACAATTAGAGAGACTTGACATTGTAGGATAATTGTGTTGGGCTCAAATTCTTACTGTAGTATGTAATATTTGATAGAAAGAGAGATTTGGTGTTTTACAGAAAGGCTACTAGATTGGAACAATAGCTTGTTATTAGAAAAGCTATAAAAGTTTCTTGAAAATCTACAGCCAAGCTACCCATCATGTTTGGCAAATGTGTAAATTGGAAAATTAAGTTATTAAGTTACAGTGATACATTAACATACACACAGACACACTATTTCACTATATTAGTAAGAACAACCCATAGACTTCCACTGTTTTTATATCAGGTTAATATTTTTTTTGGTTACACTTTACTTGAAGGGGTGTGCATAAGACTG
>NW_015557235.1:566269-570645 GCF_001515605.1 Sinocyclocheilus anshuiensis | reverse complement strand
ACATAACTGAGCGAATGACACTTAATGACAGTTGTCATAAACATGCATAAAACCTCCTTCATATTCATGACATGTGTCATGTCATGATTATGAAGGTGCCATGTCAGTCTTATGCACACCCCTTCAAGTAAAGTGTTACCATTTTTTTTTTCAACCTGACCCCTGCCAATAAACATAGCCATAACAGAAACCTCTACAAATCACTAGATCTAAGTAAAAACATGATTTAGCCTACCTGAGAACACTTGAAACTAGTCAGTTGTCATAACATTTCATTGCATAAGTGAGGATATTCGGTCCTTGTAAGGCTAAATACCTAAACAAGTACAAACACACACACATTGCCACACATCTCGTGCCACAAAAACCTGTCTGACTGTTACCTGCAGTGCCAGTAGCATGATTTGGATCCAGAGGTGTGGCTGACGGCTACACAGTGAGAAACAGGACTTCACGTACAGGCAGTAGTGTCCTTTCAGTGGACAGGAGAAGGACAGCTTAGCTACACAGCCACGATGTGAGTCTGGAGAACAAACACACACATAAACACATGAGCATGAATTGCTTATGAATTCCTTTGCCAGAAATGGAATCTATTTCCCCAAACCACAAAATATCCTAAAATAAACTCCCAGCAGCTAAACTGCTCCATCTTTTAATACAATAGTGTAGTCAGACTCCAAACCACTGCAGAAGAAACAAAACCAGACACTCATAATGTTTTAGGGCATTTTTAGACCTGTAGATCATTTGCTTTGTTCTGAAACAATGTTGCATTTAGTCGATCTTGGGCTGACTGCATGTTCATATATGCCACAATGAACCAAACTAAGGGAGAAAATGCAACAAGCCAGATGTCAAAACACCCTTAGAGAAATATGATTAAATATTGTCAAAATTATTTTGGAATTTTGTGACGGTCTTATTTGCAATCATTAAATTGTTCCACATATATACTTGCATTATATTGGCCTAGTCCACCTAGTCTCAGCCTCAGACAATGACAATGGATGGCATGGCAATGGATGGATGACTACCCATCTGATGCATTTGGTCATTTTACATGTTGGTCACATGGTTGGGAGGTTTATGTTATTTATTTATTTGGTTGTGCTATTTGAGCCTCTCAATCTCACCCTGCACTGTGGATATATTGGCATTCCCATTCGCCATTGTGAAGCCTATTTCGGTAAACCGCTACTCATAACTGTGTCGTTGTGTTCTGTCTATTGATTATACAAAACACTTCAAATCAATCTCTCTATAAACATCATTAATCATCCATTCTCTTTGGCCTTCATTGACACTATATGTGTGAGGGAGAAGAAGAGTGAAGTTAGTATTGTGTTGCGTTTATGTATTTGGGTTTGTATATGTGACCCTGCCAGTTTAGCATCAGCCTGAATGTCCCTCGACTCTCCATATGTGTTTATGAAACAACACTTGGAGCATAATTATGCTTTGGTTCTCATATTCTTTTTTTAATGTGACTCAGTGACATGTGGATTTTGCATCAACTGTTTAATGAAAAAAAAAACACAAGCACAAGCACACTCACATGTATTCAGCAGGTCGCCGACTGATCGATTACCATAAAGTTTCTCTGTGGGAGAGCTGTTGAATAATGTGAAGGGGAGGCAGAGACCCAGGCCGGTGCAGAGGAGATGTTAAAATAGCTTTGCATCTGGATACCAGAGCCAAGCTGCCCCTCAATCTGTCTGCCACCCTCAGCTGAACTATAGCGTGTCACATTCAGTGCACTAATAGATAATTAGTGGTGTTTAAAAAGGCAAGCATCACTCTAACTATTGTTCATACTAGTGTTGTCAAAAGACCCAGTATTTCGGTACCAAGTCGGTACTAAAAAAATGAAAACGTTACGGTACCAGGTTTTTTTAAGTACCGGTGGTACCGAGTACCCGGTCAACCCGGTTCTTGATGCGCTATCCTCTTCGGTGGTACCGAGTACCCGGTCAACCCGGTTCTTGATGCGCTATCCTCTTCGAGTGTTGCCAAGTCCGCGGGAATTGGGCTGCTTTAACACTGTTGCTGCGGGTTGTTTTTCATGTCCGCGGGTTGAAAACCGACCCCACTAACGTGATATTTAGCCCCTGGAATGCGAATTGTACCAGGGGAACCCCGCCAAAACATGCGTATTTTATTCTCGGAATGCGATTTTTAACGGGGGACCCCCTCGAAATGCAATTGGGCGGGTTTTGTTGTGAAAACCTGGCAACCTCTTCATAAAAGCAGTGGCGACCTCAAGAGGAGGAAACGCATCAAACTAATGCCGAGTTCACACTGCACGATTTTCAAACTCGTCGGATCGCCGTTGTTTTCACACTGCGTGACTATTTGCACATTCATGTCCAAATTAATTCCCACGTACAAAGTAACTTCTGGATGAGCGTTCTCCATCTGCACTACTCATAAATGCAAGGTATTTTTTAACGTGTTACTTTGTGGATTGCTCTAAGATTTGAAAGGTTACCTTCAATGACACAGTGCTCAGGTATGGGGATTTGCTTGAACATTTCTGCACAGAAGGTTTTGATTTCTTCCATGTTGTCTCTTAGGTGGATCCAGAGTCGATCTCCCTCCCGGGGATCTCCAGCCACCACCTTTTGCCCCTCACTGTTTGGAGATGTGTCAGGTAGAGTCTCTGTGAGTTTGTGGTTCTCCTGCAGGGCCGTGAGGGCAGAACCAGTCTCTGAAGTAGGAATGGCCTCACAGACATCGAGTTCTGCGCTCAGATCCACCCCTTCTCCCTCTGGACTGCTGTCAGAGTTAATGGATCGTGTGCGTACAGCGTGAAGAGCCAGACTCTTTGACCTGAACACGAGAGAACAGCACAGGTCAAAACACAAAAACTCAGTCAATTTATTTTAGGCTGTGAGTTATTAAAAAGTGCCATACTCTCTTAGAAGATGTACGTAGTATTCATATTTCTGCAGTGTTGAATTTTGCTAAATCAAATGTAAGACTTTAAGACATGCATAAATAAAATGAATACCATACGTATATAAAGAATGATGAGTGCTATTTAAAAACTTACACCATACATTCTACTATTCCTTTCCATGTGCAAACATAAAAATGTTTCATTCAAGTTTCAATCATTTATTACATGTTCAGTTGTTCATGCAATATACCACAATAAGCGTTATAATTAGAATAGCGAATAACAACAAGGCATATCAGTGCAGAGATTTGATTGACTATTTGGGTGGATAGCCATTTATCTATCGGAAGGTCTATTTCAGCTATTATAAACTTTTAATTTATTTCTAAATTCCCACAGGTCAGGCCCACCTGCTGAACCTCATCTCTCTGCGCTCGTCTCGCGCTGCCTGACCCAGACTGTGGCGTCTCTGAGGACCAGGAGAAGCACCCTCTTCCTCAGATTCCTCCACCTCATCGCCCATCTTCTGCTCGAAAGCCTGGATCTTCACCTGCAGGTGCTGGTTCTCAGCAAACATGTCAGAACCAGACTCAGCTTCACACGGCCTGGACAAATCCTGCACCTTCTCCTCCTCTCTGACGCACAAAGATAAAGGCCAAGTTCAGAATGGAATACAACTGCACTGCCTAGTGTATACTGAACAGTATGTACTGCTTACTTTATACCAGTATTTGAAATAGTATTGACAGTATGTAACACTTTATTTTACAATGACCTTGTAAACATATTTAATTACTATACTTACTATAGTAATAACAGTAAATTCTGCATAATTACAATCAAGTACATTAAACCCTAACACTACACTATAAAAAATATAATTTTAACTGTGAAAGACCCGTTAATTGGTTACTGGTAAGTTCCTTTACTATAAAAAAAAAACTGTAATAGATCTAACAGGAAGTTTAATGTAATTTTACAGTAAAATACTGTTAAATGTACAGTTTGTGGAAGTGAAAAAGAACAATAAGATTATAATTTCCAGTGTAAAACTGTAAACTAACATTTCCAAAATTCCCTGTTTGACACTGATATTATGTTTAAATAATTGGGTAACAGTTCATGTTATCAGTTATATATATTAGGGTTTTATGCTACAACTCATGTTGCTTAATTCATGTTTATTGCATTATTTTAGTGCCATGTGTGTTATAATTATGGTGTTTTGTATTTTTGTGTACTACACTGTGTACCTTTTACATACTGGTATTTACCTCAGCTTGAAAAGTTACTTGTAATGAACTTTAATTCTTCCTCCTATTAATATTAATACAGACCTGCCAACCTTGGAATTTTTTTTGAGTACCATCAGCGTGGGGGGTGGGGTGCTTGGATTGGGGGTAAACAGTAACTGTTTAGTTAATTTTTGCTATTTAGTTTTTTTTTATGCTATTTAAAAAAAAAAAACTCCAGT
>NW_015557235.1:560030-565924 GCF_001515605.1 Sinocyclocheilus anshuiensis | reverse complement strand
ACTTGGAGTGGGGGTAAACAGTTTACTGTTTTTTACCGTTTACCATAAATGTTTAGTTACTTTTTGCTATTTAGTTATTTTTTAATGCTATTTAAAAAAGAAAAAAACAAACGTGCAAAAAAGGGTTAAAATCACATTACATTGTAACATTGCAATCTAAAAACAAAAATAATCCTTTTAAAGCAGAAGTTAAAGTTACTAAACTAAAAATGAAAATAATAAAAAGCACAGACTAATTGAGTATAAAGGGTATTTTGATTACCCCATTACACTTTACAGTTAGTGCTATCATACAAATACACTTACTTGTAGGTTTAAAATTCTACATGTCACATTTATTGTCCAACTACAAATATTTCAGCAGAATGTATATTTTAGTCAGAGTTATTGCGCTCCTATATCATTGAGCTCTGTCGGTTTGGTGCGCGGCGGCGCTCGTTCTAAATGAAGTCTGTGGAGTTTAGCGGAGAATCGCAAAGCAAAAGCTCATGCACTTCTGACAGCAAAATGGAAATATTTCCATGGCTTTTTTAACATTTACAGATGGAGAATATACCTGTGAAATGTAAGTTATGCATTAAGGAAAGCAGCACATCTCAAACACATTAAACAGCGCGTCTCTGTCAGCCTCACACGCAGCCTTTCTGTCAGAGCATCTGACGGGGCGAGTGCGAGCCGCTTTGAACTGAAACTATAAACTATAGGCTACTAGGAGAGAAATAAAACGCAGAAATTATTTAAATGCAAAACCAAAAAAAATAAAAACGCTCTGATTGGTTGAACTCTTCATCTTTTTCTGTTGCTTGTTTTGAATACTGCTCATGGACAGAGGCGTCACTAGATTTTTGCGTAGTTTAGAGTGACAAATCGTACCAGCGTACTTTGAGGTCAAAATGCATAGACGCTACGCAAAATGCGTACAGGTTGGCAGGTCTGTTAATAGCTTAATTTAGGCTTATTTTACAGTCTAAACTGCAGTTTGAATGCAGTTTATTGTCAATAAACAAAAATACAAAACTAATGTCACTGCCACGTAATAATAATGGTTTATTCCAAACATAAAAACAATTTCTATGTAGAAAAGTTGAAATAAAGATTTTGGAAAGCAATTTTGAAAGATGATAAGCGAGAACAAAGGGAGAAAGAATATAAAAGTAGAAAACGGACAGTTCTATCCTGTCCCTTCTATTATTTGTACAATAAATAAAACCAATAAATAAACACAAAAAAAAACACTATCCAGGTATTTCATTTAGTAGATTTCTCTTTATTCGTCATCTTTCCGACGCAACCTATTTTCCTTATGAGAGAAAAATGAAGTCTTAGAAACAGAGAAATAAACAAAATGTTTCTATCTGGAGTACATCTTTACCTCATTGGACTTTTAGCAATGAAACTGCCAAAGCACTGATTAGCTGAAGAATTTTGCAATGGTTAAGGTTGACAGGCAGACAAAGGCCTGTGGATTAGGGAGCTTTTAAACAGAAGTTATTCCATCATAATAAAATGTCAATTACTTCAATAAAACTAATCACCCGTGTGGTTTAAAGAATGAATATTGGAACATATCAAGGCTATTTAGGAAATCTAAGCAAGTGACATAACTGGGAAAATTGTGTGACTACCTGCTAAGTGTACTGTCAGCCTCCAGCTTGCAGCCCAGCAGTCGAGCGATGGCGGTGAAGCTGTTGCTCATGCGGTAGATGTCTTTTCCTCCACCACCCAGGATGGAAGTGTAGCGATCGGTCAGGCAGTGGATTTCCAGCAGTAGTGTGTGATGGGCGTTGTGCCCCATACTTGCTAACAGTGACACCAGATACTGCAGCGCCCCGCGAGCCTGGACCTGCACACAAGAGGTCAAATGTGTGTGACAGGTGTGACACTGAAGACTGGAGTTATATATGCAGAATTTAGCTTTGCCATCACAGGAATAAATTACATATGAATTACATTAAAACATAAAACAGATATTTTAAATTGTAATAATATTTCACAATATTCCTGTTTTTACTGTAAATTTTATTAAATAAATCCAGCCCTGGTAAGCATAATGGTGCGCACACCAAAAGTGAGTTTAATTATTCGCAGATTACTTACAAAGTCAATGCAAAGGAGAGAACAGACACAAATTCCTGTCAGGTGATTCGAAAAACGCAAATTGGGTTACGCAATTGCAGCAAACTTGCAAAGCTGAAAAATCGAGTGGAAAATGACACGTCACGCAAGCCAATCAGTGAAGAGCTTATTGACATTTCTGATTGTATCAGAAAATGGAGGAGAGCATTACGTGATTTTTTATTCAAGTGACACGAAAAACATCCCGTTAGTAATCTAAAGACATAACACAATGAGAATATTCGCTTCACTCTTGGTGTGCACACACCATAAGAGTCTTCTTTCAAAAACATTTTTTAAATCGTACTGACCCCAAACTTTTGAACAGTAGTGTATACAAATAAGTATTTCCATTCAAGTTAAATTTTTAACAATATGAATTCACATTAACATTCCCATTCGTGTGTCCAAACATTTGACTGGTACTATAGGCCTATATAGAATACAGTATATACATAAACAGAATATATATACATAAACACATTTTTTGCAGTGATCACTCAAATGTGGTGATAAAACACTTATAATGACGTGACAAAGATATGTAATGATAGAGGCAGGGCATTTAACAATTTAAAAATAAACTTTATTATCCAAAATGAGTCTGACATCTGTGCACTGAACAGCAAAGTTGAAGTTTATTCAAGTTTAATTCAATTCAATTCCATTCAACTTTATTCCGTTTAAGTTTATTTCACTTCGGAACATTCATTCACGGATTTGTGTACATGTTTGAATGTAACATGTACGTTCCCTTCGATCTGGAATCATGGCGGAATATCATGTGAAGTCTTACGGTCGAATAAGACCACGCTTGAATGCTGCTGCCTGAACAAGAGACCTCCTTACTGAAGTGAAAGTGTTGGCTGGTGTCACCATCTCGCGAAAGTGCCGGCGGAGCTCCATCAAATTCGGGGGATCCCTTCAGCTTGAGGAGCCTTCTCGAACGCCACCCTCCACGCGTCAGTAGCCCCCCGGGATCACTGGATCGGTCGGCGCAGGACCGCAAATTTAACCACCCGTAACTCCCGAACCCCAGGGGCTATCGACGTGGGGGTGGTCTCATTCGAAAGAGGGCCTCGAGACGTACACTCGATTCACGTTCAAGAGGGTTCCTCGAGCTGAAGGGATCCCCCGAATTTGGTGCGGATTCGCTGCGCCGTTACGGAGATATGGCCGTTCAAAGTTTCAATGGTTTTCCATAGACTTAAGTTTTAAAGCGTTTCATCCAAGTCGCCAGTAGCAAACAATGGAGCCTCTGCTGGACAAACTAAGTAATTACACCATTTCAAGCATTTTATCTGCGTTATATGTTCTGTAAAAAAATGTTCATATCGGCGGCATATTCGCCGACACCGATATATCGGTCAGGCTCTAATAAAAATGGTGCAGTAATCGTACTAAATGATTAAAAGGTACCTCAGTGTATACCATTTAACATGGTACATTTAAGAAAAACAACATCTTTTTAAACAAACAGTTGATGAATGGCTTATAAAGCACAAGAAACCTGGAACAAAATTATTGGAAGCATTATAGGACATGTAGTGCAATAAGTAATATTTAAAAATATTAAGAAAGGTCCAGAAATAGAGTAAGATCACAGCATGATGAATTCCATGAAAGGAAGTTTCTATAAATGCCCACAACTGGGACTACATCACATCTTGCACAATGGGTGTGTGTCTGGCCGTGGCTGTAAGCATATCGAAACACTATTTTCCATTCCTATTTTAAACTAATATGGGGATCCGATTCAAAACATGTTTTTTGCCCAAGTCAGAGTGGTGACTCAAAGCAAAAACTAAATCAAACTGAAAGGGGGGGATAATAAATTATCATACTGGCATCAGCAATCGAATTCCCCTTTGAAAACATAAGATTTGTATATCATGATGTACTACTAACATGTCAGATTCTGGATGTGAAAGGTCAAAAACAACCTCTGATATCATATACAGACTGATCTATCTCCATACCATGATGCCAAATCTCAAGGTCTAAAGAAACAGTTTATCCATCAACGTGAAAAAAACGACTGTAAATAAGAGATTGTCATGATGTTGTCACGATACGCTGCCGGAAGGAACGAAGGAGCCGTGGATAAACGAAACTGTCATTTATTCAATCCAACACACAGGGTAAATCCACACTTGGGAGGGAAGGAAGACACACGTACCCAACTGGTAGACCTGACATATCGCTCCCCTCCCAGAAAGGTGCGTCCTCGCGCCGAAGAAACAACAGAAGGAGGGACGGTTGGGAACTTGGGAGGAGTCCAGGGAGGTGACGACGGAGGGAGGAGCCAAGGAGGAAACAAGAGAAGCAAAGGTGGATCAGACGGAGGGAGGAGCCAGGGAGGAAACAGGAGGGACTTGGAGCATCCGGCGCCAGGTGGGACCCTGGCCACAGCCATAATGATGACTCACAGTGGAGCCGACTGAGGGAGGAGCCATGGAGGAGGAAGGGATGATGACTCCAGGGGACCCACCTAATACGGCGGAGCAGATGGCAGAGGAGCCCGAGCAACAGGGAGGATCCGGAGGGCCAAGGCGGAGCAGATGGCGATCCGGAAGGCCGCAGTGGAGCCGGAGCGACAGAGGACTGAGGAGGAGCCGAAGGGATGGAGGAGCCTTACAGAGCCGGAGGGACAAAGGAACGAGGCGCAGCAGGAGGAGTGGAGTCCTGAGGCGAAGGATGGTCGACGACAGACCGAGGCGGAGCCGGAGGGAAGATGGAGCCCGGCGGAGCCAGTGGACTGATGGACCACAACGGAGAGGAGGGAGCTAGAAGCCATGGTGGAGCCGCTGGGTCGACGGGCCAAGGCGGAGTCTGGGGCTTAAAGGCTGGAGGCAAAGTCACGGGATTCTCCAGCCACGGTGACGATGCCGTATAGCCTCTGGGATTTCAGGGCTTAACTCAGGAACGGGAGCCCTCTCTGGGCTGGATGTGGAAACCGGAGCCCTCTCTCCTTCGAAGTTGCACAGTCTCAGATCCGTAATTAGCTCGCCCTCGGCCACGTGGCAGGGGGTGGAGCTCCTCTCCGCGCTCTCACTGTCCGCGGCTTTCTCCCTCGTGGCAGGCGTTGTAGCTGGCTCTCGCACCTGGTCTGACGATCCGAGAGGCTCTGGCTCCGTGGCGATCCTCAGCTCTGTTGCACTCCTTGGCGATGGCTCGTTGGTCGCAACGGGCTCGAGCGCTCTGTCATTGGTGGGCTGGGCTCTGGGTCTGGCTGTGCTCTGGATCGGGGATAGACGCTCTCCAGACACCGGATAATGGCTTCCCTCCAGCTCAGTACAGAGGTGTCTGGGAGGTCGACGGGATGATAGTAATTTGCCCCGATCCAGAACAGTGAGTTCAGCGCAGCGTCGTCGAATGCCGTTAAAACAGCAAGCTGGCTGAACTCAACTGCATACTCCAATAGGGAAAGGTTTTTGTGGGCGAGGGAGGTGAACTTTGATGGCAAAGGGATCCATCGGGAACACAGAGAAAAACAGAAAACAAACACTGTAGAAAACACAGAAAACAAACGAAGGGGAAAACGCAAATAAAGTTTTCTTTTGAAGGTCGGCTCTTCTGTCACGATACGCTGCCGGAAGTAACGAAGGAGCCGTGGATAAACGAAACTGTCATTTATTCTAGGGCTGAACGATTTTGGAAAATAATCTAATTGCGATTTTTTTTACCAATATTGCGATTGCGATTTAATATGCAATTATTTTTTAAAGCTCTTTATGTTCTGTATTATTCAACAAAGACAAGCTATAAATCATTGTATA
>NW_015557235.1:557214-559932 GCF_001515605.1 Sinocyclocheilus anshuiensis | reverse complement strand
TAAAGCACTGACAAATAAGCCTGGTGTAAACATTAATATGAAAGTCAGTAACAAATCACACAAACTAAAGTAGATTGCAGAAATATAAAAACAAATCTGTTGCTTTACCACACTACTTTAGGTAATTCAAAGTCACTGTAATAAACATATGTAAACATGTGGACTGCACTAAACACTGTCTGTTAACTTTAGACCAGTGGTTCTCAAACTTCTTTTGGTCGCGCACCCCTTTAAACCTATAAAAAAATCTTCACCTATGGCTTTTCTCTTCGCTTTCACAAACCGATCCATCTCCCATTTTAAGTTATGTCCTTTGGCTGTTTACTGTTTTATTTCTTTTCTTTTTCTGCTGATGGCCCGCACTCGACTTGAAGCAGCGCTGCTTAGACCGATCGGTGTGTGTCATCAAAGTAGGCTACTGCGAGAGCTATAAGAGAGTGTGAACGTCTCCTTATGCTTTCTCTCGCCGTACTTTGATGTCATACACTGATCGATCTTCAAGTCGAACACAACTCTTTACTCTCGCATGTCATGTGACCGAATGTAATCACAGCCTCTGCGATTGAAAAATCGCGTTTTTTCATATCGCGATATTATCGCAAATGCAATTAATTGTTCAGCCCTAATTTATTCAATCCAACACCCAGGGTAAATCCACACTTGGGACGAAAGGAAGACACACGTACACAACTGGTAGACCCGACAAACACAGACTGAACAGACTGGGGCTAAATACACAGGATAACGAGGGAATTGGGAGGAACACACGTGAACAGAATGACTAATTAGACAGACAACAAGGACGGGAACAGGAACGACCAAATAAGGGCACATGAGGGAGAAACTGGGTCACAGGGAGCACATGGGGAGAAAAACACAACAAAGACTGTTCAATTTCCTGACAGATGTCCTGTTTCATTAACTGTTCTTGAACATTTTTTAATGCATTTTATATAACATTTTATACTCTGAATAAAAATGCATGTTCATCATGCTGAATAAAAAAGCATGCTCATCATAGAATGTATTTTTGAGTAAATAGAACACAAAATGAGTTTCACATCATTGGCTTGTGTGTGTATGAATACAGTCATGTATACTTTTTAGCAGTAGAGAAAATATCTAAGATCACAATATAGACTTTTTTTTCAAAATTTGTAGTTCTTAATTCTTGTTACATCTCACAATTCTGTTTTTTCCCCCTCCATGGAATAAAAAAATGGGAGACAATTGCTAATGTATATTTTACAATTCTGAATTTATATCTCGCAATTCACACTTTTTTCTCAGAATTGCGAGAAAAAATCAAGAATTGTGACAAACTCGCAAGAAAAAAAGTCCAAATTGTGATAAAAAGTTACAATTACTTTTTTACACAAACAAGCTTCCATAGTTTCTAACAAAATCGAAAAATTAACTTGTAATGAGATGGGAAATGCTGACAAAAAGTGTAATCAATCAATCAATCAGTAAATATTAATTATGGTAACATTATCGATTTCATCAAAAAATCTAAATTTGTTTTTTCTCCCCATCTATTTCCATATTTAAATCAATCTGCAATGATCTCAATCCAGTAAACCTGACATGGTCAAAATAAAATAATCAGATGCATCAACCAGGCAATTCCCCAGAATTCTCTTCACTGGATATTATCCCAACTTCTAAAAACATTACAAGTTGGCACTTTGGTGGCGATGACTATATGATTATAGCCTATGATGTCAGGTTCAAGTGTTGGATTTTGCATGAAGTAGGTAAGACAGTGGTCATTATTTATTATTCATGTTGGCTGTCATGTGAATGGAAAACCAAAGCACGCCTGCAATATATGCTCGAGTCACTTAAATAATTATCAATATGATGTAAGTTGGCCTGCTGGTATGTGATAGTGGCTCTCTAAATGGGGGTTTCTACAATCTTACTGTCAGAATTGTTATGCAGTCAGATATGCACACTGAATAAATGTTAAAGGGGTCATATGACGCGATTTCAATTTTTCCTTTTTCTTTGTTATGTCTCTGTCTGTTAATCAGTCATGTGGAAGCACACGGATAGGTGACTCCATCCCATTCAATCAGCAGCACCCAAAGCTTAAAGAGGACATATGATGCTATTTCAATTTTTCCTTTTTCTTTGGAGTGCTACAAGCTCTTGGTGCATAAAGAAGATCTGTAAAGTTGCAAAGACTAAAGTCTCAAGTTCAAAGAGATATTCTTTATAAAAGTTTAGTCAACCACACCTACCTAAAGCGGCTCGTTCTAACACGCCCCCACATGTCCACGTCATGATGTGGGAAGATTTGCATAACGCCGCTCAAATGTTCACGCAAAGAAAGAAGGCGTAACTTTTATTGTCGCTGTAGTATTGTTGTTGCCGCCGCCGCCATGTCGTGAAGGCGCTGTGTGTTTCGTTGTGAAAGCGCAACTACTTTGTTTGGCCTTCCAAAAGAGGATGATATCCGCTTCGTCATGCCTAGAGCTGATCCGTGCTGGTCGCTGAGGAAATACATTAACTTCGCGCTGTGGATCGCCGGATCGGCTTTCACCGTGGACGTAGCGGAGTCCAGCCCGGGGTCATCACATGTGGTTGCTGCAAGCCAACCGGACTCTCCTTCGTCGAATCCGCCGGCCGCACCGTTCTCAAGCCCGCCGCCTCTGCTCACTCTAGCCCTCCGGCCGTTCCTCACTCTAGCCCCCGGCCTCTGCTCACTCTAGG
>NW_015557235.1:549927-553255 GCF_001515605.1 Sinocyclocheilus anshuiensis | reverse complement strand
ATTTCTCCGATCACAAATGCAGACATGGTTTTATGTTTACGCGGCGCGATGCAACGCAACGCGTAAAAAGACAGTATATGTCATTATAATCCGTAATTATGTCCCCACTGGATGCAACAAATGCCTCGTTTATAAAGGGTTTTAATGTTTTTGTCTCGTCGCTCCGGGGCATCACAGTATGGTAAGGTGCGTAACATTTCCGTCACACACTTGAGGTATTCAAGGCCAATCACAACGCACTAGATAGCTGGCCAATCAGAGCAGACCTCGCTTTTCAGACCGATGAGCTTTGTAAAAATCGACGCGTTTCAGAAAGGCGGGGCATAGAGGAGAAACAATAATGTACAGTATGTGGAAAATAATGTGTTTTTTTAACCTTAAACCGCATTAACACATTTCATTACACCAAATACACCAAATAATGTTATTTTTAGCAGCATCATATGACCCCTTTAATCATTCCATTGATTTCCTGTAGGCACATTTGAAAATATGCATTTTTGGTCATTCTTTATATAAAATGTTCCTAAAACTGTGCTTCTCGTATCCTAAACTCAAACACAAAAGGTACAATTTCAACAGTAAAGTGAGGATATCAGCACAGAGCAATCACAGAATGACAAGATGGAGCTAGTAACAATAAAAAAAAAAAAAAAGAGTAAATGACGAGGTGCAGTTCTGTTCAAATCAAATGAGGGATTCAGATTCTTGGCATACACGTGTGAATTTTACAGGTTGAGTGCATATGTAAACATCTGGTTGTGTTTAAATCTGATACGAGCTTTGGGCCAGGGATCAAGTCAAGAGTGCCAAGAAAAGCCTTGGCCAGCCAACTCCGTCCCGTAGACATCGGGCTGAGCTCTGGCTCAATAAACCAACACACTCCATCTTACTGTAATCTCAGCTTACCACCACCACAAATTGTGTTTGGCCTAATAAGATCACTTTCATCAAAATTATTGTTAAAACTATCAGGCAAATTTCATGCAACAATACCTTGCACGTTTTTCGGTTAAACAGGTCTTACATTTGAGAAAACCGGAAATAATGGCTTTAGCGTGTTCACATGTGTAAATACAGTATGCATGTCAGAGAGACAGATATTTGGCAGTGAACTGAATAAGCACTAACGATAATGGAGAAAGACTGGTATTGTTGCATTTTATTGCAGTATTGATTTGGTACCAAAGCAATACTTTTGACATCCCTATTGGTTATGATGCTGCCTTAGAAAGTAGCTCACACTTTCGAAATAAAAAAAAATAAATAAATAAACATGCAAATGCTTGAATCTATTTTCTTAACTGGATTCAAAAATACCTTAATGCTGTGATGCATGCGTTTACATGCACATTTTATACAGACAAAAAAAGGATATAGGATTTACATTAAAGCAATTTTCACTAGTATATTTAAAAAATAGTTACAAAGAAATGGCCATTCACACGTAATTAAATGTGAAATTTTGAAGTAGAAAGACTGAAGTAGAACTTTCTTGTAAAACATAATCCAATAATCTTGGTTTAGTTTACAACTTTAAAAAATCATTTTGTAATGTGTACAAATGTTTATTTTGCATCTTATCGCATGATCAGTAAAAGTGATTAAATATTAGTTTTTTTTTGTTCAGAGCACTTAAAATTTAAAGAAATATGTGAATATAAACAGGACTTGAGAATCTGAAATTGGACTGGATTCATTGTGAAAATTAGTGCAAATAAACATGCCTACTGTTGTTGTAGAATAACAAAAAACCATGCTTGTCTAAGGAGAGCAGCGTGAGTGATGAAGGTAGAGGAGATCTCTCTCAGCACTGTTCTGTAATTACAGACTAAAGCTTTTAGACTGTGAATTATAGTGATTGATTTGTTCGTCTGTGTGACTCAGTTAAGAGTCAGCTGAAATTCAAACTGAACTAATCAGAACAACAACCTTTTCCCCTTGATGGGGCATGAACAATTCCACCCGCTTCATAACTATACACCTCATAACTGTATTATCATGCGTCTCAAAAGGATAGTTCATCCAAAAATGAATATTATGTCATAATTTATGTCTTCCTCATGTGGTTCCAAACTTGTATGACTTTATTTCTTCTGTGGAAATATGACGTATTGCAGAACAACCACTGTGCTCTTTTTTAAATTCAATTACATCCAAAAAAAAAGGCACACTGGACATTCTGCAGTATATTTTTTGATGGGTTGCACAAAATGACATGAGGATGAAGTAATGATGGAGGACTATCTAACATTTTTGGAGGACTATCTTAAAACAATTCTATGTTAGAGCATCAGTGTGTAATTGCATTTTGTTTTTAGGTATACTAAAAAATAAAGTGTGAAATATTTTGTGCATATGTACATTAGTGATTTACCCAAATAATGTTTTTACCAAAACACTGAAATCACAAATTAAAGTTTTCATTTAGCTGAAAAGAAAAGCCAGAAATTAACACAATGAAAACAGTCACTTTTTGGCCCTTTTTCATTTTTATTTTTTTCAGCCGTATATATTTGGTTTCCAAAATGTCAGTGCATCACTAATACATATATATATGTAGGGGTGGGAGAAAAAAAATCGATCCATCGATGCATCGTGATTCTCTCTCCAACGATTCTGGATCGATTCTGAGAATTGAGAACAACGATGGAAACATAATTCATGTATTTAAAAATTGTATTTCCATCTCTGCTGCAACAGTTTTGGAAGTGTCTAAAATGACTATACTCAAATGTACAAGTCATTGGTGTTTGGTGATGAGTTTTTGGCTCAAAGTCTGCATTTAAAGTCACACCAGATATGCACCAAGAGCTTGTAACACTTCAAAGAGAAAGGAAAAATTGAAATCACATCATATGACCCCTTTAAGATTTGTACTCTTGGAAATTACTAAAGCTGATGATACACGGGGCAACTTTGGGCAATGTTGCCGCCAATCAATGTGAAAGTGCCCAAGCAACATTGCTCAAAAAAAGTTGCCCAGCAAAACTGCTCAAAAAGTTTCCCCATGTATCATCAGCCTAAAGTTGTCAAACCTGTTCATTAGAAGGGGGTGTACCAATACTTTTGGCTTCGTGGCATAGATTCAACAAGGTGTTGGAAACATTCCTCAGAGATTTTGGTCCATATTGACATGATTTGTTGGCTGCACATCAATGATGCGAATCTCCCGTTCCACCACATCCCAAAGGTGCTCTATTGGATTGAGATCTGGTGAATGTGGAGGCCATTTGAGTAAAGTGAACTCACTGTCATGTTCAAGAAACCAGTCTGAGATGATTTGAGCTTTGTGACGGTGCATTATCCTGCTGGCAGTAGCCACCAG
>NW_015557235.1:542075-549400 GCF_001515605.1 Sinocyclocheilus anshuiensis | reverse complement strand
CAACCATTCCACGTTCAAAGTCACTTAAATCCCCTTTCTTCCCCATTCTGATGCTCGGTTTGAACTTCAGCAAGTCGTCTTCACCACATCTAGATGCCTAAATGCATTGAGTTGCTGCCATGTGATTGGCTGATTAGCAATTTGTGTTACCAAGCAATTGAACAGGTGTACCTAATAAAGTGGCCGGTGAGTGTATATATATATATATATATATATATGTATATCACTCTGGCGAGTAAACTATGGTCGTTAACTTTTAAATGCATTAATATGCAGAAAATATGAGCAGAGTTCTCAGCATGAAAAACCCGCAACTGGCAGATTAACGAGCTACTTCTTTTCTCTCCAATACGGTAGGAAGTTAAATGAAATTAAATGTGGCAAGTGTTAACTGTGACAAGGTGATTGACAGGCCAGTTTACAGTGACAGGGTGTGTGCAACTATGCTATAGAGTGTTCCGTTAAAGACGCAGTTCGGCAATTCTTTTTAAAAGGGCCATTGAGTCATTGGTTCAGAATTTGTGTTGCTTGGAGATGCACAACAGCTCTACTGTTGCTTTAATAGGTAATATTTGTTTTGGCAAAATTAAGCAAAAACAGATATTGTGTCTAAGACATAATACAGTGCTATTCGGTACAAAAACAATACTCATGAGATACTGCACTCGTTGCTGGTGTGACATTGCTGAACTATATCATATCATATAGATATGGGACATTTTTGCCCCAATCTATTGAAACTGAGGGGCATTTAACTGCATTATATAGGCTCCATCATGCAGTGAGGTGTTGCGCTGCATCATGTTTGTCACCAATCAACTGTGTGTGTTGGACTTGAAGCGGCACTGCACAGATCGATCGTTGTAAAACATCAAAGTATCATGAGAGCTATAGAGAGCAAATGACTCTATATGTTTTCGAATTTTAAAGTCTGGATGCTTAGTGTGCATTTCATGAAGAGTTGGCTGAGATGCAGGTAATCATAACACTTACCACAGCTGGATGCTTTTCGTCCATTTTCTAAATGTTTATATTTCTTAAGTCTTTCAGCTGATGATGTTAGAAAATAAATGCTTGGCCTTTCTTTCTGCACTATGGTAAATCTAAGCTTTACAGATTTTTTTTCTCATTTTCACATACATATAGTTTAAATTATGTTTTTAACATGCCAAACAAACTTGCTCAGTTTCTCTCAGTCCTAATTTATTGCTTTTTATTTTCTTCAGCGTAACTCGTGACCTCTTAAGAGGTGTTGTTGAAAATTTAGATTAATATTCCAAAGATGTTTCCGATAGACAATTTCACTCCTTCTGCAAACTAGCCAGAGAGAGCTTATGTGTTCCAGCAACTAGTTCCCCATCTGAAAGCGTGTTTAATGCCAGTGGGAAAATAGTGTCAAGCCACAGAGCATCTCTTAAACCAGAAACCATTGACAGACTTGTGTTCTTAGATAAAAACTTCTGAAACCCTTGCATAATTTAACCCAGTTGCACAGTGTAAAATGTAGTATGTAAATTACATGCACGTTTTGTACCTATTTTAAACTCTTTTTTTTCATATCGTTACATTTACAAATGCTCATTTTAAAAAAGTGGTCACTAGATCTACATTTTTATTGATGTGTTTTTGCACTAATCACTTTGAATGTGCTAAGAAATAGCCGTTCAATCCAAATCAGAAAAAAAATCACATTTTTTAATTCAATAAAAAGTGCTTTATGCAATAACAGACAAATACATCCTTTCTTCGTATCCTTGTGTAGATGTTGTGCAAAAGTTGTCAGGTTTATTAGCTTTAAAAGGTCATTGAGGTAGCTGGACCTATTTTTTTTTATTATTATTTTAATTTGTGTGTTTTTTCTCTTATTTTATTTAACATTATTTTTTCATTAACTTGCTTATGTAGGCTATTTATCCATTTTGTTGCAAGAGAGAGCCCACCCACAAACTCTTTTAAATGGCTGTGGTTTGTTGCAGTTGCCGTGTTTTGTAGCTGTGTCACTTCTTGTGTGGACAGACAAATCGCTTGTTTCTGATATTATCGAATCGTGTCAGGTTAGCTTTCCAGTTTAATGGCTTCTAGGAAAAATTCCAATTTTCTGACGAACTGTTTTTGGAAGCTGCTGTAGCATGTTACAAAACACCCTTGGTGATTGTGCCTGAGTCATTATTGCAAATAATCTACTTGTTCTTGAGTCATTAGGAGGTAAACAGATGTTAAAGATATCACAGTTAGGCAAAACATGCAAAGCCAAATCAAAGCCGACAATTGTGCCATTTACTGGCACCGATAAAAACAGGCACTGTTCAGAAACATTCGCTTGATGCCCCACACTGTGGTTCCCACATGGAATAGCTGCCCTGTTTCATCATTCAGATTGGAGTAAACATCCTTTAATTCTAAGAAACGTCCCAAAAGAATTATACAGAGAGCATGAACAAGAGGCAAGCTTGCATGCTGAACCCTAATACCAAGAGAATGACACACGCCATTGCAACAAACTTCCTAGTTATTCCCTCAGAATTCACCTGATACACACCAGTCATGGAATTAGAATGTCTTCCATAACCAACTTATTTTAATTACCAAAAACCAGGGCTTGAAACTAAAAAAAAAATCAATCGGTTCACTCTGAGCAGAATCGATATTTTAACGTTTCTGTTGCTGCGTTCCTCTGTATTGTTACCGTTCCGAAACCGGTTTGAGTAGAAAAAAATACCGGTTAATAACGTTATGTTTTACATTTTTCTTTGCCTATTATAATAATAATAAAATACAGCGTTTTCTTTACTCAAAAAGAAAAAAAAAACAGGAAGAGATAGAAGATCTGGTATCTTCTAACCCGCTGCTCTTAGTCATAGCCAATACAGCATCATCTTTTCTAGATTTTGGCCAAATGTAGGCTACTAAACAAAAGCAAAAAACTGTTAATGCTTTAAAGACATTAAAGCATTTTTTCAAGATATTTAAAAATGTTTGCTGCATTGTTAAAAAATGCTACTCGTATAAAATTGCGTTTTGAGAGGAAAAAAACAAGTCACGTCGCATTTTATTATTACATTCAGAAATAGCCTAATATAGGCTAAATGCCGGTAAAGCAAAATGTTTACAAACATTCTAAACACAGCTGTCAGTTTCCTTCTCTCCATGACAAATCCTCTAAAGTTAAGGTGATTTAAAGCGTTTAGGCTATATAAACATCAAGCCAAAACAAATTAAGGTGAATCAGATGCCTACCTCTCTCATTCGGCACAAATCCAAATGTTTTCATATTTGCATCGTATCTGGATGCTAAAATAATATTTATTATGTAATATAGGCTTTGTAGGCCTAATTCACTCGCATCGACGTAAAACACCATCCTTCACATCGGTTATAAGTAAACAGCACAGTGAGGCGGTGGTCACGCTGAACACAATAGACTGTACAAAGGAGCAGTTTTACTTTTTATATGATTATTTAGCTGTGTTTTATTTTGATAATGAACAGGTTGCTATGTCGCAAAAATAAGTTGTGTCTGTGTGCGCGAGGCGCGAGCCAAAGCTGGTTGGTTACTATACAGATAGAAGCAAGACATCATTCAAAACTGTCAAGCTTTTGCAAAATAAAGAAAACTGTAAAGCTTTTGCAAAATAAAGAAAACTTCTTTCTGCTGTCTCGTTTTCCTTTCCGTGAACTTTTAATCGCGTCACAATAAACCGAAACGCAGCACATTTTTTTCTTTCGTTTTGTTAATCGGTCAATGATTTAAAGGGTTAGTTCACCCAAAAATGAAAATTAGACTGTGCTTTACTCACCCTCGAAGCATACTATGTGTATATGACTTTCTTCTTTCAGACGAATCCAGTCAGAGTTATATTAAAAATTGTCCTGGCTATTCCAAGCTCTATCATTGCAGTCAGCGGGTGTTTCTGTTGAGCAGTCCACAAGTCGTCAAATAAAGCGCGCGCTTGTGGACTGTTCAACAGAAACACCCGCTGACTGCAATGATAGAGCTTGGAATAGCCAGGACCATTTTTAATATAACTCCGACTGGATTCGTCTGAAAGAAGAAAGTTATATACACCTAGGATGCCTCGAGGGTGAGTAAAACTCAAGCTAATTTTCATTTTTGGGTGAACTAACCCTTTTAGTGATATATTTCGTGTATAGGCCTATATATTCCTTTTTATGTAAGCCTATTGTTTTTTTCTGTTTTCTCCGTTCACAGAAGCGCTGCAGGTGTGTGTGAACTGTTGAATCCATCTTACACTATCCTCAGATAAACTCTAATGCCAGGGCATTGCCATTGCGACTTAGCCTACCTATGATGAGTTCACAGCTGAGCACAGGCATTTCATTTGTTGGATGCGTAAGCATCACATTGCATAGGCCTTACTACTTGAATTTGTGGTTGACAGTAAATTTCAAATATTTAAAGGAACCATAAAATAATGTTATTAACCGGTTACTGGCCATTTTAAATTTTCTATTCTGTTCGGGAACTATAAAATTTGATTTTGTTTCTGGTTCGGTTCCTGTCAAAATTTTGTTCGTTTACGGTTTACGTTCCTTGAGCCGGTTCAGAGCCCTGCCAAAAACCAAATATTTAGCTGTGCCCCATTACAAAAAATAAACATGACTTAACATCATAATTTGGACTCTTTCCTCAGCATGACAGTAGGTCAAATTAAAAGTTTAATTCTATTTTCCTAATATTCACATAAATGTAATGTTGACAGCATTTATCAATATTAACTATTCAATCATGTTACCAGAAAAATTAATCATTTTTTTTCTCTAATTTAAAATAAACATTACAAAATGCAAAGCATTTTTATTTGTATACCTAAAAGTACAATTTGTTTTTTACTTTTTTTGTATTCACCCTAAGACAAAATATACACATGCATCATGATTTTTGGCAAGGATTACATTGTTTACATCATCACTATCAACACTTTGGAAAGTTTGAGAAATAAACTGTCCTGTCTACTTCATAGATAGTCAAACTCTCAACAACAACAACCCACATTCACAACTGCAGAAATAAATTAGTTGCAGCACTTTGCTTAACTAAAATAGATCAAAAGAAAGTCAAATAAATCAACCTGCCCTCTCAAAACCAAAGATGTCATCAAACATGCTCTCAAATCATTGCAATCCCTTTACAAACAACACTTAGGAGGACATCTGCAATAAACAAGTGGAGAGGAGGAAAGTACACAGCTAAACATTTATTTATTATGATGTGTTGCATCAAAAAACAACACGTTTTTTGCCTCATGACTGTTGTTGAGCAGCTGCAGGGCCAATTCGTATGTGTTTTCTGTTGTTCATGCAGGTTTAAGACGTGTCACACATCACCAAAAGGAAATGAGAATGAGGGCCAAGGAGAAATCTGATTAAATTAATCTCTTATAAAAGATGTGATAATTTCTTCAAGATTTGGTGGGAAAGTAAGGAAAGTATTCAAAACCACAAGTACATAATGACCCTTACAAAAAGTACTGTGTCTGTATCTGATGGCAATACCACACTGACCACCACATTCATATATTATGGTTTGGGTGAGTCTTACATAAACTGTCAAGCAATGTCATATTTCACCCTGCAATGAAATTTAAGAAAAAATACATTTTGGACAATAAATGAAATCGGTTTCCTCAGTCGGGTCCCCAAAAAGACATGGCTGTGGGCCCCACTCACACTCTGAGACTGCACTCTGTCCCCCTTTGCCCCTGGTTGTGACACCCCTGGCTACTGGACATGAAACCAGACAAAACAGTAGTTGAATATATTTGCAAAGTTCGCTTTCAGAATTCAAATAAAAACACATGTGACTCTAAATGTAAATGTGGTTGACTGTGGTTTATAATGGAGTGGTATAATTAACTTCTTTGATACTTTTTTTTTTTACTTTCTTGAATTTTCCCAAAAAAATGTACATGCTAAATCAATTCAATCCAGCCTATTTTCGCCTTTAACTACAATATTTTTTTTTCCAGAAGGAGCAGGAACACTTTGAGAAATGCAGATCCGCAGCATGTGGTGCTACGCAGAGAAAAGGGTGCAATTTGGCCTGTCTCGAGCAATCTTCTGAGATTTACCATCCAACAATAGTCTGATCTATTCTCCACGGTGCATTTGCGCACGTGTTTGTTTTTGTGTGAAATGTTCAGTGGCTCACGTTTCAGTGACGCCTTTCAAAAACCATGTTGACACTTCTTTTTGGTCTTTTTCTTCTGCTGTCTCCTTTAATTGCCGCTCCGCAAATATGAAAAGAAGAAACAACTTTTTCAGCATTCAGCAATTTGGCACATACACATGTGACTGTTTAACAAGCCAACACTGTCTCACAAAGCTTTGTGAATGCAGGGAAGGTGGCCACATGAAGCCAGTTTAGTAAAAAAATTGGCCCTTTCCTCAACAGACCTAACCAGAAATCTTAAATATATACATTTAAGTCTACATACCCATCACAGCATCAATAAAATTGTTTTCACTAGGTTTGTGATTGGTTTTGGAAGATTATTTCATTCTTTCAGAGCTACATCATGGTTGTACAGAAGTAAAAACTAAAGATGGTGCCATATTTCCTTGATTATTTTGCTGCTAGGGCATATGGGTGCTCTGAGTAGGTCCACTCAGAGAGTAACTGGATTTAAACCTCCTTCAGCTCGTGCCATTTTATCTCCACATGGCCCTGATCGCAACTGGTCAGACCATGGTTCACCTCCAAAGCAAACACATTAGGTAACATTGAAAAATGTCCAAGTACGCTGCAGGTATCGCTTCACCAAACAGAAAGAAAGGAAGAACGCTAGAGCTCTCTCTCCACACTAGCGATGACGTGTTAAAATGATTTCTCATCCCTCGGCACAGCAAGCAGGTTTAGAACACCTCAGGGATGAGCAAAGCTTAGGCTGCGTTTACACTGGCACAAAAAATCAGATCTTTCGCTCACATCTGACACAGATCGGAATTTGTTGCACACGTGTAAACACAAAAACCCACACGAGATCCGATTTTTTGCATCCGATCTGAGCCACTTCCAAATGTGGATTTTAATCGCATACACATCTGATATCTGGACATCCGACCTACGTCTAAACACACATATCCGATTCTCCACAGAACTCCCAATGCGAGGGTGACACGTTTGCTCATAAAGATTTTAAATGCCATTTTAATGCCGGCGTGCTGTATGTGCTCGCATTTTATTGAGATGGAAACTTTTTATAGGTAAGAAATTGCACATTCAGGAGCTGGTTTTCAACCCCCGCCCTGTGAATTTTGAAAATACAACAGCTAAAAGCTACATATATTTCTCAGCAATGAGGTGA
>NW_015557235.1:534391-536603 GCF_001515605.1 Sinocyclocheilus anshuiensis | reverse complement strand
CACATGTGTAAACAAAAACCCGCCCGAAATCCGATTTTTTTTTTTTTTTTTTGCATCCGATCTGAGCCACTTCCAAATGTGGATTTTAATCGGATACACATCTGATATCTGGACATCCGACCTACGTCTAAACACACATATCCGATTCTCCACAGAACTCCCAATGCGAGGGTGACACGTTTGCTCATAAAGATTTTAAATGCCATTTTAATGCCGGCGTGCTGTATGTGCTCGCATTTTATTGAGATGGAAACTTTTTATAGGTAAGAAATTGCACATTCAGGAGCTGGTTTTCAACCCCCGCCCTGTGAATTTTGAAAATACAACAGCTAAAAGCTACATATATTTCTCAGCAATGAGGTGACAACTTAGCAGTTTTTGTAATTAAACGACAAGCTTGTTTGCAATGCTTCACAATCGCTCGCTCGCACGTGGGTGCATGTGTTCGTTCTCTCTCTCTCTCCTTAATTCGAATTCATTTCAATATATATATCATCTTTATTTCACTAAAGAATTCTACCTCAGAAGAGTGCGAGTCCTCACGCGTCACGCGCTGTGTGAAGTACAGACTGAACGGATTGTCAACACATCCCTTCGCTGTATGGCCAGATGAGATGCAAACGTTTTCTCGACTGGATAACCAGTCTCGCTAGTAATGTTTTGATGGATGAAGACTGCAATCAAGGTAAAGACAATTGCGGTGGCATACAGGAGTCGTACAGTACAGTGAGCACGTGTGAGTCCGTTATAATAATGCATGTATGAGTGCTCTTGACACACTGATCGCACATTGTATTTATGCACAGGCACAGACATTTCCGTACATTCACGATAATGTTTTGATTTGTCATATTTTTGTTGCTGTGTTTAGTTTTTCTGAATGGATCAAACACAGATATCGGATACCAGTCGTGTCTAAAGTGAATGTAAACAGACGTGCCAAAAAATCGGATATGGTCAAAAGATCGGATCTGTGCATTAAGACTTGCAGTGTAAACGCAGCCTTAGTAATGCTGACACATCCAGAACTGTGTCAACACTTCCAGGCTACTTAATTAATATAAAAAGGATGGCACAAAAAAGTGAGGAGAGCCATTAGTGACTACATTTCTGCTAACAAATACTGAAGTAGCTGAGAGTGGAACGAAAGCATATTTTAGTTGGGGGAGCTAAAGAAAAATGAACTAGATTTTACAGTTTCTGAGGAAAATGTGAATGGTGTTTGCTTGTGCAATTAGTCACCTACATAATACCAGGGTGCTGAAGGTAGTTGCTAAAACTCTGGAAAATGTGTTGTGAAATTAGACGATATAGGATTTAAGACAGTTCAATCCAATGAACGGACTGTAGATAAATGCAGTCAGCAGGCGGTTGGTTTATGGGTTTTTGGCATCTCCATGTGGTCCTGTTTGGTTTCGCAACTTGACTTCTCTAAAATGTAAAAAAGCTCTCTGCTGTTGCACTGTACACATAGGCTACTATACAATTCAGATTTGTTTTAGTATGTTTTTTCTTTCATATGTGCTTATATGGGCTCCTTATATCATTTGGTTCTTTGGTGTCCTTTTGGAGTACTTTTTTGGAAAGACATCTAAATTAATCTTAAAAAAAGCTTGCAGAAAATACAGATTTTTGACTATTGTCTGTTTTATCATAGTTCAATCACTTCTAAAAAGTAATTTTACTTTTTTTATTTTAAATCTCCTCTCAACTACTTCATTTGAGGTCCATAGTACATTTCTAGAGTTAATTAAGGATTTGTTACTAAATCCCTATGAAATAGTTTAAGATACAGTAATGATTCATTAGAAATAATTAATGAGTGTAAAAAAAAACTATAAGTGATATATGAATAAGAACACCAAAAGAAAGGTGTCTATGAAATAAAAAGAAAACAAGAAAAGGAACTGAACAAGTTGAGAAATATAAGGAAAGATTGAAAAACACTGAACATTTTTATCATTTAAATTCATTGTGGAAATAAAGAGAAATTAGAAAGAGAGTGACAGAAACAGAGATGTAAGGAGAGGAAGACAAAAGCTGCAAAAAGAGGAAGTCTAGAGAAAACACATGTTTGTACTAAAACAACAGACCAAAAAGAGTAAAGTCCATTTTATACTTTCCTGATTTCTCTAACATGATGGAATAGCTCTGATAATGATAGAAAACCTCTGGAACAAACAGTTCAGGGTGCCAATACACTAACACAAAG
>NW_015557235.1:534108-534381 GCF_001515605.1 Sinocyclocheilus anshuiensis | reverse complement strand
CACACACACACAGGGATTCACTTTCCTCATTCATCTTAACTCTTCATCGCCTGCTAAAATAACCGTAATGTTGCCCAGATCTCCTTTGGAATCCCCCATATGCATCGCTGTTTCAGCATATAACTTCAATTCCAACAGAAATGTGAAGAGTGTCACGTCTAATAAAGATCACAGCAGTTTTAACATGCTACAACTCCTCTCTGTTTCTACATCAGGGGTGCCCAACCCCGTTCCTGGAGATCTACCTTCCTGCAGAGTTTAGCTCCAACCCTG
>NW_015557235.1:529584-533196 GCF_001515605.1 Sinocyclocheilus anshuiensis | reverse complement strand
CCCTGATCTACATTAACCCCTAAAGCAGTGTTTCTCAACCCTGGTCCTGGGCGCCCCCCAGCACTGCACATTTTGTGTGTCTCCCTAATCAAACACACCTGATTCAACTCATTAGCTCATTAAAAGAAACTCCAGGACCTGAAATAGGTGTGTCAGATAAGGGAGACACAAAATGTGCAGTGTTGGGGGGCGCCCAGGACCAGGGTTGAGAAACACTGCCCTAAAGCAACACCATTACAGTCATCAAAGTACCACTTGTGTAACATTTTAACCTCTTTCAACAATAATTCTCACAGTGATTACCGTCAAACTTCCAAGGTTCCTGTTGGCATGCATATTACCTACCTTTTTTCAGCATCTCACGCCATGAGCACTACATTTTAAAAGGTGCATTCAATATTTTGTTGCTAATTTAAAAAAATTTACGCATTAAGAAATTAACAGTGGTTTTGTAAAGAGTCATCTGAATAGTACACATGCTAAAATGATGTGACCTGCAATGTTTCACTAAATCACTTTTTTTTGGTTAGACAGGTAAGGGAATTAATTATTGTGCAGAGTGCACTCTAAAAAGCACTTGTATTTACAAAAAAATAAAACAATTCAGAGACAATAATGTTCAGTAGTAGAGTGCCTACTACCTTTGTGGTATCGGCACTTAAAAACATTTAGAAAAGTATTGCATATATTAAAGACCTACTGAATGCCACTTTAAAATGAAGCAACAAATAAAAATACTTTTTGACACACAAGACAATTGTTTAGTTTTAAAGCACTGGACCAGTCTAATGAATCTTGGGACATACAGTATGACCGAGTGCATTAAGTGTTCAACTAGCTGGATTTGAAGCATGAACACGTATTGTGACGTAAATGCCCACCTCACTAGTCAGACCCACTGCCCCATGGATCTTAGCGATGTGTCCCAGCAACCAAGGGTTCTTCTGACCCACATTTCTTAGCGTGGACAGGAAGGGAACGAGAGAGGTGGGGCTTGCCTGAGCCACGTTCACCAACACACCCAAAGCAGTGTCACCTAGATCACGGTCACTGACATAACCAATCAATGATGGCACCAAAGACGACAATACCTGAGGAGACAAAAAGATTAGGCCAAACTTAACCCTTATAATGCATTCAAAATATGTTTGGAACTACTGTATATATATAAAACTAAACTTCTAAGAACATAAACCTAAGAAGATTACTGGCATTAACCCCATTGGACTGAATGGAATTGAATTAAATTCCTTTGACTTTATAACTCATGATTGCTCAAAAACAGTCCAAATTTATGAAACCTACATATCAAAACAATATAAGTATCAAACAAAATAAATTCATTTTACTTGCATAAACTTTCACTTTCAGATGAAAAAAGTGATACATTTTTAATGCTGCAAAGGTTTGTCAATAGGTGTACATATTCATGTTTACAAAGTCCCAAAAGTGTGAGATATGGGGAAAAATTTAGATATATTTTACAAATGTTTCTTACACTAATTTAATTTCATAGATAATATAACAAAAAGTATTTTTGACACCGAATGGTACTACATACATACCTGGGTCTAAAATGACCCTAACACAAAATGTGTAGCTTTTTTTTTTATTGTTATATCTCTTAAAAAAATAAAAAATCTGGAATGAATGAAAGAAGTAATAAATAAATAAATAAATGTTTTGAGGGTATTAAAGGGACAGTTCACCCAAAAATAAAAATACTATCATTAATTACTCACCCTCATGTTGTTCCAAACCCGTAAGACCTTTGTTCATCTTCAGAACACAAATTAAGATATTTTTGATGAATTCCGAGAGCTCTCTGACATTCCCATAGACAGCAAGGATCCTTACACGATCAAGGTCCAGAAACATAGTAAGGACATCGTTAAAATAGTCCATGTGACATCAGGGGTTTAACCGTAATTTTTAAGTTACGAGAATAATTTTTGTGCGCAAAGAAAACAAAAATAACGACTTTATTCAACAATTCGTCTCCTCCGCGTCACCCTGGCACCATTTTGGAGAGTATCACGACGTATGCGCATGCTTTGATCTGAACGTAAACAATGTAAGCGTGTGGTGCAGCTGACAGAACTTTCTTTGTGCACAAAAAGTATTTTCGTAGCTTCGAAAAATTACAGTTGAACCCCTGATGTCACATGGATTATTTTAACGACGTTTCTGTTCCTTGATCATGGTAGGATCCTTGCTGTCTATGGGAGGGACAGAGAACTCTCGGAATTAATCAAAAATATCTTCATTTGTGTTCCGAAGATGAACGAAGGTCTTACAGGTTTGGAACAACATGAGGGTGAGTAATTAATGACAGAATTTTCATTTTTGGGTGAACTATCCCCTTAAAGCACTTTTACAGTTCTCTGTGAGGGCACATAAGGACAAGCTATCTGGCCTCTTGACAGTCAGGATGTAATAAAAATAGTAAAGACACCACAAACACACTCATTTGGTCCTGAACTTTTCTTTCATCAGAGGTCCCTTATGGTTGTAATCGTGCTGTGTAAAGAACCACAGCACTCTAGTTGGTTGATTTCAGTGCCGCCCACTCATTAACCAGAGAGCCTGGTTCCTATACGAGTTTGCAGAGAAAAACTAGTGAAGACAGTAACAGGAGAAAAAATGTGGAGCAGAAGGAAACTCGCAATCATCCTCCCGCTATGGACAGTTTATCTAGATCTGTCTGTCTGTTATAGCAAAGCAGTGGTGACCTTCAAAAAGAACAGTGACTCACAGAAGAAAAACAGATCATCAGTGAAATCTTGTGCTGGTTGACATTCATGTCTGACAAACTGCAGTGACGACTAGAGGCAGATGAGCCACATGGGTTACATGAGCTCTTTTCTCCAGCATGAAATGAATCCAACTACACCCTTTTAGCAAGGATGTGCTTAATCCTCTCATTTTTCCTTGTGAAACACTTCACCTTTGAATTGGCAGTGGTTGAGAGGACAAAGAGAGGATCTGGTGGAGCTGGGAGGGCAGCAGACAGGACGTCCTGTGAGAAGCAGGATTCCCAGCCTCTGTCAGGATGTGAAAACCACTGACTAATCTTAATTAATCCCGTTTGCTTCCAAATCGCTGTATAAACTAGCAGCACTGGGACAGAGAGAGTCTGGGGTATCTACTCTCCCACGTGATTTCTGATGTACTATGAAAGAAAGTTATTGGTGTACCTGTCTATTTGTTTATCTGTCAATCCATCCATCTACAAAGAAAGCCTATTATGAATTTCTATGCTAGTCTATGCTGGCAGGTGCTGGTTTAGTGTTGTTCAAGTTGGCAGACTGGAATAGTCACACCGCTCATCAACGGATCCTAGCTGCTGAAGCTGAAATATGACCAGTGACAAGTATTGTTGGTTATGCCAGATAAAATACATTGTATATATAACGTCTGCATGAATACAAATAAAGAATAAAGAATCAGTATTTCTTTAAATTCATGGTTAGCCTATTAATTGAGTGTCACCAGAAAGTACAGAATTTAGTGTGCTTATTCAAAGTATATGCACATAGATTATAAACGTAATGTTAAAATAAAGGGGTTGAAATAAAGTTTTAGTAAAAATAAAAATATTTTGCTACTCTG
>NW_015557235.1:523674-527686 GCF_001515605.1 Sinocyclocheilus anshuiensis | reverse complement strand
CACGTCACCTTTGAATTGGCAGTGGTTGAGAGGACGAAGAGAGGATCTGGTGTAGCTGGGAGGGCAGCAGACAGGACGTCCTGTGAGAAGCAGGATTCCCAGCCTCTGTCAGGATGTGAAAACCACTGACTAATCTTAATTAATCCCGTTTGCTTCCAAATCGCTGTATAAACTAGCAGCACTGGGACAGAGAGAGTCTGGGGTATCTACTCTCCCACGTGATTTCTGATGTACTATGAAAGAAAGTTATTGGTGTACCTGTCTATTTGTTTATCTGTCAATCCATCCATCTACAAAGAAAGCCTATTATGAATTTCTATGCTAGTCTATGCTGGCAGGTGCTGGTTTAGTGTTGTTCAAGTTGGCAGACCACACCGCTCACACCGCTCATCAACGGATCCTAGCTGCTGAAGCTGAAATATGACCAGTGACAAGTATTGTCAGATAAAATAGATAAAATACATTGTATATATAACGTCTGCATGAATACAAATAAAGAATAAAGAATCAGTATTTCTTTAAATTCATGGTTAGCCTATTAATTGAGTGTCACCAGAAAGTACAGAATTTAGTGTGCTTATTCAAAGTATATGCACATAGATTATAAACGTAATGTTAAAATAAAGGGGTTGAAATAAAGTTTTAGTAAAAATAAAAATATTTTGCTACTCTGCGAGGCTATAACCATATTTAAGATTAGTGATAAAATTAAAGGGTTAGTTCACCCCAAAATGAAAATTCTGTTATTAATTACTCACCCTCATGTCGTTCCAAACCCGTAAGACGTTCGTTCATCTTCAGAACACATATTAAGATATTTTTGATTAATGTTCCCAGGTCCAGAAACGTAGTAAGGACATCGGTAAAACAGTCCATGTGACATCAGTGGCTCGACTTCAGAGCTTTTTGAGCGCGAAGAAAACAAAAATAACAATTTATTCAACAATTCTTCTCCCCCGAGTTACGTCTTCCGCCATTTTGGAGAGTACCCATGAACGTAACGTAATCTGCGTAATCAGCATTATTTACGCTTAGGGGAAAGCGTGCGTATGCATTGTGATACTCTATCAAATGGAGGAAGACGTAACTCAGGGAAGAATTGTTGAAAAAATTATGTTATTTTTGTTTTCTTTAGAATTGTTGAAAAAAGTATGTTATTTTTGTTTTCTTTGCGCTCAAAAAGTATTCTCGTAGCTTCGCAAAACTGAAGTTGAGCCACTGATGTCACATGGACAGTTTTACCGATGTCCTTTTCTGGACCTGGGAACATTACAGTTGCGTTGCTGTCTATGCAGGGTCTGAGAGCTCTCACATTTCATCAAAAATATCTTAATATGTGTTCCGAAGAAGAACGAAGGTCGTACGGGTTTGGAACGACATTGAGGGTGAGTAATTAATGACAGAATTTTCATTTTTGGTTGAACTATCCCTTTAAATAATCAGCCATAAAAAATCCCACTTTTTTAAGCACTAATCTGAATATTGGGATGGATTTGGTTTAGGAATGACTATATTAATCCTTGAAAATAGTACCATTTTTAATTAAATTCTCATTTCCTATTTCGGTAAATGTAAATGAAAGGAAATGACAACAGATAGGCTACATTATTGTAAAATAATGCCTCATAATCTTTCCTAATCTTACTACTATGCAGGCATCCAGTGTGTTCACTGATGAGATGAGTGACATGCATGTGCTTATTGCCCAATGCAAAATTAACTCCTCATGACAATGCATTCTTCTGACTCCACACATCTGCTATTTGCCAGCAGGCTACCCCTCAATCCCCCTTAAAAGCTTTTCAAAATGTAAAAAAACAGATGACTGGTTCTGTTTCTGCCAAAAGTGTGGTTTCCCCTTTTCTTTTCCTGTAAATCTGTCTTCACTCAGAGCCGGGGGGGGGGGCAAGCAGCTTAGGATGTGTTTTCTGATATTTCCCCATCCGTTTGGCGGATGCTCAACTATGGTATCGCTAGAGGTGTCAACCATCAAACTGTTTTACCATGTTTGACCTTGTACTGCAGCTGTCTGCTTTAAAATAAATGCTAAATCATTCAATTCATACTCATTTATGTATCCACCCCTCCACTCCCTTGGTGCCCTTCAAATTCTTTTTCTGTTGCCCAGAATAACTCACCTTGACCAGCCTTCATCCTCAAACACCACGTTCATTCTTTCGCTGACTCATTTGTCTCTCTTTCACTCACCAGAGGGTGAAGGTCAGAGATCATCTGCAGTAGTCTGAGCAGGTGCTGTCTGCCAGCCTGGTCCAACTGGGACATCATCGCCGTCAGCTCACGGATGTGTTGATGGATGGGCTCTGGTTGTCGTGGATACACAGATGGCAGCACTCTCAACAGCATGGCATTACCTATCAAAACCAATAATTAATCAATACAGCACACTTCTCTTATGGAAAAATGACCATCGTAGCCATAATGTATGCAAAAATACCATAGTTATTGTTAGTAAAGTAACACACACACACACACACACACACACACACACACACAAAAAGTGAAAAACACAATGAATGATGAATTGAACCTCCAGCAAAGTCCAAAAAATGTGGACTGTGGTGAAAATGTGCATGTCATTTCCCCTGCAAAACTGAGTGAGGGCTGATTCATTATTTAAGCCCTTTTCTTGATAAATGCACTGTTGTTGATGTTCGGATTTTATTGCCATTTGTTTCCTCATTAATTTAGTTGAAAATGCCAGGCCTTGCTGTTTTAGCTGACACACATATGGCAAAAATGATCTCTCAGAGTAAAAAGACTTAAAACAAAGTCGTGATTTATACTAAAAGAACACAAAGATTTGGAATTCAAAATTAAGTGTAAACAGGTAGGTAAATGTAGGTCATTTAAAAGCCATTCTTCATCTGGAAACAATCTATAACTTGGTGAATCTGAGCACAAGAAAGGTCTTGGTTTGCAGTTTGAGGAGCTCCATGAAGTAAGTGTAGGAACAGGAAGTGAAAAGACACCATGATGCTAGATCATGGAGTCGAGTTGCGAATGGATGGCACCAGTACCAATAAAATCATAGCAGAGGGTTTCAAGTACCAGTCAGTAACCTCTGAAGTGTGACAGTTATGACAACATGTGGCACATTTCACTACTGCAGACAAAAAAATCCATTTGAAAAACAAATCAGATTTGCATGCTGTGAAAAACAATCATGTAAAACTAAATTTGCAATAGCCCTTTTAAGCAAAGACTGTAGCAAAACTCCAAAATTTCCCTTAGATGCTATGTAATGGGCCGTTGAAAAGTTTACTGGAAGATTATGGTGAACAGACTTTGATGAATTAGTCTACCAATTTCCATGACCGTGCTCTTACTAACACTCTGATTGAGTGTCATGAACAATTTTTACTGATCATTCACTTACCTGCTAAAAGAAATGCCACTTCATCATTAACAAAATATGGTAGGAAACTCCCACCCAACATCAACAACAAATCTAATCTCTGCACTGGCAAGCCATCTAAGTCAGGGCGGTCGGTTAGCGGACATAATTCTGAAAACGAGATGTTTCGTCTGGCTCAGGGGGGACATTTAGGATTGCAGAAGACCTGCCCACCTGTTTCTACATACAACGGGTGATATTAATGAAGGATTAGTGTTATACATAACCTTTCATAATGAGACAGCTGGGGAAACGTTGCTGGCCCAAGACAGTTCATTGGAAATATCGACATTCACTTTCAAAGACCACATGAGATAAGACATTTAATCTTTGCCAGGTGTTTTGGAAGAAGGTATCTTTATAGTTTTAGATAAATTTCAACCACTAACGAGTATAACTAAAAGCAAGTAACCAAAAGTTATAGCCGTTTCCCTAGAGTTTTTCTACATCCATATGTATGTGATCTTTGGTTTTCCATCATATGAGCAGAGGTTGTGCCAAAAAATAAAAAAACAGCTTATCTGACTATATGTTAATATTATCGTCTGATGTACAGTAGATGTAGATTACTATAGTTTTTTTAAATAGTTATATATA
>NW_015557235.1:519217-523355 GCF_001515605.1 Sinocyclocheilus anshuiensis | reverse complement strand
TATATATATATATATATATATATATATATATATATATATATATATGAAGACATTACAGTACATTATTGTAGCAAATAAGTAAGTTATTTAATATATATATTAATTTTTTTTAGAAAGTCAAAAAAACTTTTTTAGAAAGTTTTTTTTTTTTATTCCATATCATTAAATAAGATCCATTTTTATAATGCACCAAAGCTTAACCAAATAACCAAAAGTCAGGATCCGTTTTGAAAAACAATCAATTCTAAAAAGGAGAAATTTAGACCACTTCACGGCTGTTTTTAACTGTATAATTCTTGTCTGCACAGCATCTACTGTAAATGTTTCATTGTATCTAGCCTAAAATATTCCTTTAAATCAGCAGTAACACATTTGGTTCAGTACAACAAATAACAATGTGCACTCCATGTACAATAAATTACAAAAATTGATTTCAAGGGAATGATAAACATGCAGGTGTTCATTTCAATATTTCCTTCCTGCTCAGCCCACTTTTTGGGTTGTAGGTGTGAGGTTGTCATGGATTATACTGTGGATTATACATGGACTTCATTGTCCGAGCTTTGCTGTCAATTATGGTGTAGGTTCTGTTGGAATTTCATGATCAGCACTTTTCATTCCAAGGTGGCAGATTGACGGCATTAGCCAAAGTTGACCTTCCACAGTGTTCCCTTCAGACAACAAGACCAGTCATTCACATTTGTACTGTCCAGTAACCCTGGCCCGAGTTCACATTCAGATACGCCTCCATACTTTTTGCACCAGGCAACAAGAAGTAGTGAACAACATTAATGTGGAAATGTTGTGGATTATGATCTTCATCAGAGAAAATTCATACAGAACAGAGAATGTGTTGATAAGTAAAATTCTGTTAATGGACTAATGATTAATGTAAAGCTCACATTCTGGGAAGATTTGTTGGCATGCTGATGTTGTCGCAAACCTGGCTGCGTACACAGAAAAATCCATCTGTTGCAGTTAAAGGCATTTTGTGTTGCAGACATATTAATGTCGACCTCACAAAGGGTACATGTCATGGGACCTTTCTGTTTCCATAAAACGCCACTTATGCCTGCACATGAAATATATCAGCCATGCATCAGTCCAAAAAGTTTTGAAAGCATCAAATCATTTGCAGTTGGGTGCGGAGTCTTTGTTTCTGAGTAAATGTGCATGACTGTAAAAGTGGTGCCTGTGATTTGCACCAAAATGACAGCAAATTTCTATGACCCAAACCCCAGCACCCCACAGGAAACAAAGAACAGAATCTGAGCCTTTCTGACAAGCATGTTTTCTTTATGATTTATCATCTGTAATAATCAGGACCCATTATTTCTACCCAGTACAACATTTTAAAACACATTATTCATTAATAAGATGAAATAAGAGACCATGAGAATGAACAAGATGTTTTCTGCGATTTAAAAAAGTCAAACTAATCAGGATTTTGGGGTTAGGTTTTTGAACAGTGGTCCTAATCGGCAGATCCTAATCGAGAACCAGAAGCATGTCTGGTTTTCCAAGAGTGGGATATGGACTGGAGAAAAGGATTGGGACTAGGAAAAGGAGGTGAGGTTAAGGCTTGGATTTATACCTATTCACAATTTATAACAATTTTAAATCACTGGTGGTAACAAGATCACTGTACTTACAGTAGTTGCTAGTAAGTGTTGCTAGATGTGTTTCTGTCACTGGATGCCCTCACTGCTGAAAAAAACAGCATATGCTGGTTAGGTATGTTTTGAAGCATAGCAGCTGGTTTGAGCTGGTTTAAGTTGGTCCTAAGCTGGGGTGCATTTCTCAAAAGCAAATATGGTCGTAAATTATGTCATTACCAATAGAGTTCAACGGAATTAACGACCATAGTTAGCTATGATGGTTTTGGGAAATGCACCCCAGGTTATCTCCTGCTCAGGACCAGCTCATAACCAGCTTATAACCAGTTTAAACCAGCTCATAACCAACTAAGGACAAGCTCAAACCAGCTGACATGCTTCAAAACATACCTAACCAGCATATGCTGTTTATTTTTTTTAACAGGGCTGACATCATTGGTAAGCTTAACTTGCCCTAGCTTTTAAAAATCTAATTACAAATTAGATGCACTGCAGGTAAAGACAAGAGATTCTGTCTCACAAGAGCTGGATCCTACGCTCAACTGTCTACACTTCTTGTGGTACAGTAGTTGCAACGTTAGAGCTTTGTTAAAATTTTTCAACTTCATCAGAAATATGACTACAAACTTAAGGGCTGGGGGTAGGAACAGGGTAGGCCTAAAAATTAAGATACAGGTTAGATGAAGGAAGAGGGGTCACAGGCAATATTTCTAACAGACATCAAGTGTCAAGGTTAAAACTAGGAGTTGGATTTCGGATAGAGACTACAGGTTAGATTAGTGTTCTTGAATAATATTTATCAATTCATTTCCCTCTGATTTTAGGGGTAAGTTACAGTAAGGAATTAGGTATTACAGAAATTCCTATGACTTTTCCAAGCCACTATTTCAAAATTCACTGGTACTTTCTCTTTCAGGTTTTCAACTTGTACCTCTTTCACAACATTCTCCCCCAATCTCTCTCTCTCTTTCTTTTGCAGGAGCAGTACAACAATTTGCCTACCCATACCTCCAACGAAGAATTTCTCACTGGAGCTAACTCTCTCTCCCCCACCTCTTTCTCTCTCTCTTTCTGAGCGCAATGTTTATATAGAACACAGAGCTCCTCTATCAGGCTCAGTTCCCTTTCAACTGCAGTTCACCAAACAAGCAGGAGTCCAGCCAACCGATTGCTCAGCATCTAACAAGGAAGACCACCAGAGAAAAAAAAGAGACAATTATACACAAACACTGAGCCTTGTTCATACTCACACATGGCCAGCATGTCCAAGTGGACATTCCTCCAGGCCATGTGTCTGGTGGTTTCATTGTCCACGGCAGTACCTGAGAATTATGAGGATGATATCGATGTGAACTTTGGACCCAATTATTTGAACGAGATAACTGAGGAGGACCAGATGGAAGGTGAGTAACCAATAAAAATAAATAAATAAATAAATAAATAAATATTCCATTGTGATCAGTACTGTTCGCTGTGAGTTACGGAGACATGCAAGTGGTGACAGGACAAATAAACTATCAGCATGTGTGTGGAAATGTCTTTCAGAGAGGTGTTACATTAGCAAGGAAAAAGACAAAGAAATACAAACAATATAACTCACTGTGTTCATGTGTTTAAACATTTGTGATTGCAGGAATATTTGTTGCAGTATTTGTTGAAGTGTAACAGAATTCATGTGTTGTGCCATGACATGACATGTTTGTTGAAGAGGTTATACTATGATTGTGTCTTGTCTTTGGAGTATACTGTATGCCTCTGACAACAGGAAAAAATCAAGGGAAAAAGAAAAATAGAATAAAGAAGATAATAATAATAATAAAAAAACGGATTCGTTTTTATTAACCAGATTGATCCAAGAAAAAAAAAATCATCAAATAATTTAAATCAAAAGAGATGATCATTATTTTTAAATTGAGTATTCTACCTTATAAGTGAAAATGTCCTTATTAACGACCCTAGATATGTGTCAGGGTGTTCAAAATATTTTTTAATCATGTGAAGAAATAGATTTTGCATTTCTGTTTGCTGGGATCATCCAATTGTTGCAGAAAACTGAAAAAGTTATTCTTTGGTTGAGTTTAATCAAACATTTTTTTCTGAATTCTATATGAGTTTTCCAGATCTAAGCATTTAATCAACTATGAATTGACTTAGTTGCAGTATTTCATTATTGGGTCAGTATCACTGTAGGGTGCCTTTTGGCGTCCTGTACATAAATAACTCATTTGCCATGATAACTTAACATAAAAATGACTATGAAAGGGTGTGTTATATTAAGCTAAGTTTTTATACTTATAACAAAAGCGTTACTTGGCTCTCTAGATACATTTTCTAGATTTTTTTTTAGTTTTGTGTGAGAGGATGCATGTTATTTTGCTATGTCCCATGCACTGCTCATTAAATTTGAATGATAGTAGAATATTGTCAAATCATAAAATAAAAAATTTGTTAAATAAGAGATTACTCAATTTGAGTGTATTGATCATTTGGTAATAAAAACTATATTTTTATTTAATAAAAAA
>NW_015557235.1:496438-516327 GCF_001515605.1 Sinocyclocheilus anshuiensis | reverse complement strand
AAAGCTTATTTTAAAAAATTAATATTTAACATTTTAACAAATTAAAAACAATATTTTTAAAAAAAAAAAAAAAAAAAAAGAAGAAGAGGTCGCTTGAATCGCTTGAATGGTTGTCCACCCTGTCGTATTGGGGAATCCACCCCTTTCAGAAAAGGCCAGTGACATCAAAGATTTTTTGTCTATTTTGCTATGTCCCATGCACTGCTCATTAAATTGAATAGAATATAGAAAGAGTAGAATATAGTCAAATCATAAAATTAAAAAAAAATTATCCTATTAATATTTTGTTAAATAAGAGATTACTCAATTTGAGTGTATTGATCATTTGGTAATAAAAACTATATTTTTATTTAATAAAAAAGAAGAGTTTGTCCATGTCGCTTGAATGGTTGTCCACCCTGTCGTATTGGGGAATCCACCCCTTTCAGAAAAGGCCATCCACTTTAGTGACATCAAGACAACAGATTTTTTGTCTCTTCGGTGGCGGGAATTTCAACCGATGAGGTGAAATTTGTTGGTGACTTTTCAATTGACAAATTTTCTTCGTATGAGTTTGTTTACTTGCTTTGCCAAAGCTTAACATGTCCACCCTGTCAATTATATCGATGTGACTGAAAATGTAATTATATTATTTATTATTATTATATATTTAAAAAAAAAACCCTGTTTAGGAAAGGGACATCATACCTTTCAGAAATTATAATTAGCATCTTAATTTTGCATTGAAAACGTATTTAACAGTAATATATACAGTATGTCCATGACAGGGTGGACATATCTTATGGTTTATGCTTTGAATAATAGCCCATAGCTATCTAAAAAAAATGTGTGGGAGCTCAACTAATATGTTTCTATAGTACTTGAGTGTCTACTATTTATGATATGACAAAGCGAAAAAAACAATTTTTTTGAGTATTGTGGGGGTTGAAGGCACACTATGGTGATATTGACTCTATTATAGTTCACAGAGTTCCATAGGACCATGACGCACTCTCCACTGCTAACACTTCAAGCTCAATGGTGTCACCTTAAATACATATAAAAACCATGTCATCTAAACTCATGTTCTCTTTCTCTTTCTACATTCCTCTCCTTTCATTTCTCTTGATTTCTCTCTCAGGGGAAACCCCCACACCTTCCCCTGAACCCTGCAAAGGCCCAGTCTTCACTAAGTGGGATAAGCTCTTCACAATGCTGGAAAATTCCCAAATGAAAGAGAACATGCTCCTGCAGTATGCCGATGATATCATCAAGGTGGAGCTGCAGAGTCTGAGAGAAGAGATGTTACAGTTTGTGGCACAGTACGGCGGCTCTTGCGCATCTGCGGTTGAGAGCTCTGTTCGACGGGCTGGGATTCAAACAGAGACGCGTCTGCAGAACGCGCTAGACCGTGTCCGAGAGGTCTCAGCTGATCAGTCCTCGCAGCATGATGCAGCCCTGCAGCAGCTACTGGCTGTTAGCGTAAACCAGGCTGCACGGCTGGAGCGACTGGAAAACGACTGCTTGAAATGGGGGGGAGGAGGTCTGGCCTCCCAAGCCAAGAGCTTCCAGGCCCGACATCTCATGCAAGAAGTGACAGAGACAGAGAATGGAGGTAGGCTGGAGAAGACTCTGGCAGTCATCTCCAGTGAGCTGCAAACCATCCGGGAACAGCTGACCCTTTACACCAAATCAGTCTTTGTAAACAGCCTTCCATCAGGTGAGACATCTAAACTACAGAAAGCAAAATTAGTCAATATTTTTACCACTTTACTAAGAGGCGCATTAAGCAAAAAAATTGGACGGAGAAGCAAAATGGGTATACTGGAATTCAAACTGGATTCAAACCTCAGAGTGTTTAACTATGTGCAAGAAATGGCACAGATAACAGACCACACTGTGTATAGAAAGGTTAAAACGCATATGTAGATTTATGCCATAGGACCTAAACAAAACATCATGCACCAATTCCTACCAATTCCTTTGCAAGTATGTTGCTTTAAATTAGTTATTCTTCTGAGGTCAGTTTGGATAGGACTAAAACAGACTGCCACGGTGACAATTCTGGTTTGCTGCTGTAAATTTTGAGCTGTAAATCTGCGATTTATACAAACCACATGGTAAGATCAAACCACTAGCCAACTAAACTGACTAAAACAAACACAAAGCATGTCAACTAATATGACCTCTGAGCAGACCACCATCACCCCAAGTTAGGAGGTTGATACCCCCAAAATCTGATAAATGTTTAACCCCCTAAGACATTCCCCAAGCTCCTACGGAGTTGGGAAACAAACTTTGTTCGCATCAAGAGAGCTTTCACCTTGTCAGTAAGCCGGATACAGTTTCTAGTCAGCTTAAGCTAAAAATGATTTAATCTGCGAATGCCCATGCCTTCTGCATTAAATAGCTTTGTAGAGGTAGAGTAAATGAAAGACACAGAGGGAGGTATAATTAAGATGAATGTATAATGTACATAGATATTTTTCTGAGGGTTGGGGAAAACAAACCATAATAAAAATGTAAAACTAAAAATAACAAAAACATTGTCATTCAGGATCTGTTGAATGAAAAAAGATCAAGAGGTGAGTGTTTCAGTTAATAGCGCATAACAGTTAATTGTGATATATACGTTATTTAGTGATTCAATACATTATGATGGATAATTATTCCATAACCAACAGCCAAATCATTCTTAAATTAAAACTATGTAAAGAATTTATCAGTGAGACTGTGAAAAATGTCAGTAAGTGAGTGTGGCTTTGTCCCAAATGCTATCCCATATCTGTAAAGTCAGCGAGACTATAGGTTACTCCATTCCCAACCCCTTTGCAGCCGCTATGAAAGTGAGGACTCCGATAAGAATCACAACAGTTTAAAGGTATGATTACATTTAATATTGTTACACAACGGATTCAAGTTAGTCATACAGATTAACCAACAAAAAGTTGCTTCGTTTGAAAGCTGAAAATTCCGCTGAAATTTTGCTAACATGACTGCACCCTAACATAAAATTTGAAACAGGGTTAGTGAATCTCGAGTATCAGTTTTAATATCTCTTGGTTTGCCTCGCTCTCTTTTTTTTTTAACAGAAAAGACTTACAGAATCATGTAAAAAGTGACCTTTTAGTTAATGTCAACATTAAGCAACATTAAAAACCCTCTTTCCTTCCACCCTGTGACATATTTCAATAAAATGTTAAATTAAAAGAAAAAAAAATACACTAACAAAAGATAAGTTGCTTTGGTGGCAGAGCAAGTGAGTACATTTTGATAAAAGATTATGAGGACAAACATTCTCTTTTTCTTTGGAATATTATGCTCAATGATAATGATGAGACTTGTACAATAAGATTGTGTATTAAAAAAATTCAAGTAAATCAGTTAATCGAAAACAAGACAAAACAGCACAGGCCACATTAAGCGTCTGGTATTTTACACGTGTAACATGCAACATAACCAAGGATCTGGATGACACTGGTCATGGGTCAGCATAAAAGAGGAACAAATCATTGGCTTTGCAAAAGCACTCAGGCCTCAGACTGATTAGTGGATCCAGATGGTGGAAGGGAGACTACATTCTTGAAGGGATATTACTAATAATGAGCATTGCTGGAGGGAGTTTGGGAGCCATTCAAAAGCTTTAATGTTTCAAAGATGCTTCTCTACCTTTCCTGCTCCTGTAGTGAGTGTACACACCAGGGGAGCTGTGTCTCTAACACACTCCAGACCACTACAAACACTCATCGTACCTCCGACGTGACTTCAACATGAGACCCCTGTGTCTACATACTAAAGAAACATGAGAGCTCATGGTGAAACACCTACGTAGCTCAGCAAAACATTTTAAAGAGACTAAGTGATTGTTTAAGTTGTTGACTATCCTGCTGAAAAGAGCAGCATACACTATCTTTTGTCATGGTGGTGGTGTCACAACTAGTCTTCTACACTAATCAAGTCAATATGGTATTTTGAGTAGGGTTATTTTTTTTACCACCAGTAGCCATTAAGTCATTGCTGAAGTAAAGTTGGTCATGGCCTTCTTTTTCTTTACTTACCATTTTAAATGTTTGATTTTCAAAAAGCCATTTTTCAGAATGAGCCTGGCCTGAGCATTAAATAGACCATGGAAATTGTAATCTAATTGTCGTACCAATGAAATAGTTGTTTCTATGAATCACTGCTCTACCCTTCCCTTTGTATTGTTCAGCGTTTAGAACCCCTCGATGGTACCCCACAAAACCTAACCTGAACCCCATTACCTCACCACACTTCCTGCTTCACGGACTATGAAGAGGTTGCACATTATTGGTTTTCTGTGAACCCATGGGAAGTAGGACCAGAGTGGTGTTAATGAGAGAAGGGGGAAAGGAGACTGATTAGAAGGACAGACCCCAATGGGAGGCTCGAGGAAGGACAAGTTTGAGCTATTAAGTTATAAAAATCCAATAAGCTGGTCCTCTGTAGTTGCTCTGCTATAATGCATGGCATATGCAGAAACCACAAAACCTGATATGCTTATTAGAGCCCGACCGATATATCGTTTTGCCGATATTATCGGCCGATATGAGCCTGTCCCCGATATATCGGTGAATATGCTGCCGATATGAACATTTTTTTTACAGAACATATAACGCAGATAAAATGCTTGAAATTGTGTTATTACTTAGTTTGTCCAGCAGAGCGCGCTCCATTGTTTGCTACTGGCGACCTGGATGAAACGCTTTAAAGGTCCCATGGCATGAAAATTTCACTTTATGAGGTTTTTTAACATTAATATGAGTTCCCCTAGCCTGCCTATGGTCCCCCAGTGGCTAGAAATGGCGATAGGTGTAAACCGAGCCCTGGGTATCCTGCTTTGCCTTTCGTAACGGCGCAGCGAATCCGCACCAAATTCGGGGGATCCCTTCAGCTCGAGGAACCCTCTTGTACACTTGAATCGAGTGTACATCTAGAGGCCCGCTTTCGAATGAGACCACCCCCGCGTCGATAGCCCCCGGGGTTCGGCAGCTACGGGTGGTTAAATTTGCGGTCCGGCGCCGACCGATCAAGCGATCCCGGGGGGCTACCGATGCACGGAGGGTGGCGTTTGAGAGGGCTCCTCGAGCTGAAGGGATCCCCCGAATTTGGTGGAGATCCGCCGGCGCGTTCGCGAGATAGTGACACCAGTCAACACTTTAACTTCAGTAAGGAGGTCTCTTGTTCAGGCAGCAGCATTCAAGCGTGGTCTTATTCGACCATAAGTGCCCTGCGAGGTGGACTTCACATGAAATTCCACCATGATTCCAGTTCCAAGGGAACGTACACGTTACATTCAAAGGGCATTAAAGTGCGCGAGAAGTGAATTTATATTTAGGGATGCACCGAATGTTCGGCAACCGAACCGAATAAGCGAAAAGACCGAATAAATTATACCGAACAATGATATGACGCTATCAAATAGCAACCAGCGCAGAGTGAGAGGCGCGCACTCTTTATTATGCAGCACACACGTCAGCAGTGTGGAAGCATTTAAATTGTCGGAGAAAGACGGAAAAATCATTACAAGCACAGACGAGCGAGAGATGCACTGCAGATTGTTATGTTTTCTAATGCACGCGCACATTGCATGTATTCTGACAGAGCTGCACAAAAGAAGTCTCTTCTCAGCAAGTCTGCTTTTAATTGTACAGTAAAAAAAAAATTAAAAAAATACATGCCTGATTCAAGAAGGAGGTCTGATGGACAAAAATTATTATTTTACTAACTTATTAATTTTAAGTTAAATTGTGCTTTGTTGGTATAGTGTCTGCTAGAATGTTAAAAATGTTCAGTGTTAAATATTTTTAAATTGTCGTTTTGTAATTGATTTTTTTTTTTTTTAAAAACCAAGACAAAACAGTAAAAAGCACATTTTGGCTTTTTAATTTATGCAATGGTGAAAAAAAAAATTGCCAAATACATGGGGAAAAAAACTCGAAAAACCGTATTCGGTATTCGGCCCAGTGTTTAATTTTGTTCGGTTTTGGCTTCGGCCAAGAATTTTCATTTCGGTGCATCCCTATTTATATTGTATTTATTTACAGAGGTATATGTCTGATGTCAGACTCATTTTGGATAATAAAGTTTATTGTTAAATTGTTAAATGCCCTGCCTCCATTACGTATGTATCGCTGTCATGTCATTATAAGTGTTTGATCACCACATTTGAGTGATCATTGCAAAAAATGTGTTTATGTATATATATTCTGTTTATGTATATACTGTATTCTATATATAGTACCAGTCAAATGTTTGGACACACGAATGGGAAAGTGTCCAAACTTTTGACTGGTATTGTACTATAATATACACAAAGAATATCGGCATTTTTTTACTTCCTAATATCGGTATCGGTCCCAAAAAACCCTTATCGGTCGGGTTTTAATGCTTATACTGGAAATAAAGATGACTGCTGTAAGTTAAACCAAGTACTGCAATATCACTGAGTCTGAAATGTAGACCAATCACTGAAATGTAGACCAATTCCTCGAGAGTGGAAGATTCTGGTGTTGTTCTTGTGTCCTGTGCTGTGCTATGTAGATTTTGAGAAAGAGTGCGTTGGGTAAGTGCTCTGTTTTCTATCTCTAGGCTGGATTCATTCCAGAGGTTCTGCTAACTCGCGTATCGGCTTTCTTCTCCCACTCAGCCCTCTGGAGTGCTGTGATGGTACAAGATGTAATCAAAGGAGGCCTGAGAGCGTATTTACACAATGCATAGGGCATATGGAAACTCAAACATTTCAATGCAAGCTGCTTCGCTGTAGTGGTCAGCCAACTGTTGACTGTACCTCAGGCTCCAAAAACCTGGGCAACTGTTGAGTGGAAGTTGTCATGACAGTTTCAAAACTGAGAGTTACGTAACCAGTTCTTGGATGGACATGATGGTCAAGCAGCAAGCCCAGTTTTAAGACAATACACTTCATTTAGATCACGAACCCCCATGAACAGTTGAATAATACAAATTAAAACCAAAGAGGGACCTTCTTCATCTGAGGCAATGTTTTTTTGTGTTGGCAAGAAGCAGAATGTTGAATGCAGAAATAGAATGTAGAAAGTAAAATGAGGAACCTCTCTGTAAACCACTGTGGCATGATTGGATGAATATTTGGTTCATTTGCTGAACAAACAAATATCTCAAATAATATCTCAGGTCTGTGGTAACTATTTTAATGATGTGCGGTGAAGAGATTGAACCAGGAAGCCAAAAGAAAAGGGCTGATGGTGTTGCTCTCAGGCTATTGTGATTTTGCAGTGCCATGCTCACAACAAATCAAAAATGGCATATCAAAGGACGCCAGTGTTTGTACGGTTCAATAATCAGGTGGTGTTTTTTTATTTGTAGATCACACAGTCTCTTCCCTCAAAATGGGTGCTTTTTGGCCAGAATAAGAACAAGCATACCAGACTTTATGCAGATAGTCAAAAGATTATCCATCACTTTTTCCCTGAGTAATGAACATGCCAGGTGGTCGAATAGAACACTTACAACATTTTTCCAGGTGATCTCTTTAAGAGGGAATATCACTTGTAGCTGTCCGACAGTACAATTTTTTTGATCCAACTCTAAGAAATTATAAAACTGTTGCAGAATATGAAGATATCAGATTTATGTCCTTATCTGTATCATGACCAAGCTTTACCAACATTTCTGTGTTTCAGTATTTATTCTGTGGCTCAGTTAAAAGGCATTTACAATATTGTTGTCCTTTGGCTGACCCAAACTACAATATATGACAATGAACTGAGGTCAACGTAAATTTGACCACACTGTTCCCTAATGAAGCCATGTTTGTTTTTCGCCTCTGATGACTCTGGCCAACAAACTCCCCAATCGACCCTTCCTTTATGACAGAGTTTTAACACAAGAAGTAGAACCACACCAATGAGATCTTTATCTTCGATGGGCAACAATTTGCGTGAGTGGAGTGTTTGAACAGCTGACATGATAGTGTATTTTGGCACATACACCATGTTAAATATACCATCCATTCCTCGTATGACTCATAAAAAATGCTAATCTTTCATTCAAAAAACACTCAATAACATGTACTTCAATCAATTTAGAAGAACAATGGATGTAATAAAGTTTGTTTCATTGTGGATGTCTCAAATGACCCATTTAACTGTGTGGTTTTGGGACCAGAAACCAGAACCACACATTGCGAGCCAGGAAGACCACATGTCATCTACACTACGCCAATGCTGTGCACACTAGTGCTGTGGAAACTAAACAGTCACTTGTCTCTGTGTGTGGATATTCTTATAAAGACACAATAGGACTGCTTCTCTAATTACCACAAAGGCAATGAGGTGCACAGTCTGGAAAGCACTGAATCATGGGGAATATGATTGTTTTTTACCTTCCATGACTCACCATTCTATTCTACTGCGTAATCAAATACAGCATACGGTGACGTTGACTTTGCCAAGTAGGACGTGTTCTTGGATCAACATCTGTTGTTGGTCCTGGAACAATATTCTTGTCAAATAAACACCGCCATAAACCGAACAATTTACTACCCCAGCACTAAACCCAATGCTACACCTAACAATGTTTCCTAACTAGGAACAATGCGACAAGTTTGTCTGTCTAGAATAAATGTGAAACTGGTGTACCATGATACACAGCCAATCAGAAAATATTTCATGTTTATTCAGGGCGTTCTTACTCCTAACTCGTCACATACTGACCCTCGGCATCACTTTTTAACACTCAGGGTACCCCTTTAGCGTCAGGTCATGACGCATGTGTAAAAGTATAAATTTTATTTTAAAAAAATGTAAAGTGTATAAATATTCGTACTTTCAGAGGTATTGGGGCATCTAACCCCACACCTATCCTAAACCAATCCACTTCTCAACAACAAACACTTAACAGGCAAAATCACAGGTATGTATTGTATAAATATTTATTTACATATACCTGCAAACTCACAGGAGGTGAGAGAAAAAAAGATGACATAGTTCGGAATAGTGTTGTCACGGTACCAAAATTTCAGTATTCAAAGTGTTTTGTTAGTTTGATGTGTTTCCTCCTTTTGAGGTCGCCATGTCTCAGTGCTTTTATGAAGAGAACGCATCTGTGCACCTTTCGGATAGCGCATCAAGAACCGGGTTGATCAGGTACTCGGTACCACCGGTACTTAAAAAAACCTGGTACTGTAACGTTTTCATTTTTTTAGTACCGACTTGGTACCGAAATACCAGGTCTTTTGACAACACTAGTTCGGAATATAACCCTTGTAGGGGGGTCTGGAGGCATCCCCCCAGAAGAAAATTTTTGAGAATTTAACATGTAAATGAAGCGTTCCGGTGCACTCTGACAACAAAATAAAGGAAAAAGACAACATAAGCTTCAAGTAAAAAAAAAGCACATTTATACCACAAACGTTTTGAAAAGTGCAACTCTGTTGTCACCGGTGTTCATACTTCTCTTTGTGAGCAGTGGAGTAATTTATTTTTGAAAATTTTAAAGGGGTCATATCATGCGATTTCAATTTTTCCTTTCTCTTTGGAGTGTTACAAGCTCTTGGTGCATAAAGAAGATCTGTAAAGTTGCAAAGACTAAAGTCTCAAATCCAAAGAGATATTCTTTATAAAAGTTAAGAGTTGGCCACGCCTACCTAAAATGGCTCGTTCTAACACGCCCCCACATATCTACCTCACTATGTGGAAATATTGCATAACGCCGCCCAAATGTTCACGCAAAGAAAGAAGGCGTAACTTTTATTCTCACTGTAGTATTGTTGCCATATCCTGAAAACGCTGTGTGCTTCGTTGTGAAATCGAAACTACTTTGGTCTTCCAAAAGCGGACGATATCCGCTTCGTCATGCCTAGAGCTGATCCGTGCTGGTCGCTGAGGGAATACAACAGTATGGTGAGGGGCGTAACATTTCTGTCTCACGCTTGAGGTATTCGGCCAATCACAACGCACTGGATAGCTGGCCAATCACAGCACACCTCGCTTTTTCAGACCGATGAGCTTTGTAAAAATCGACGCGTTTCAAAAAGGCGGGGCATAGAGGAGAAACTATAATGTACAGTATGTGGAAAATAATTTGTTTGTTTTTTTATTTTAAACCGCATAAACACATTTCATTACACCAAATACACAAAATAATGTTCCTTTTAGCAGCATCATATGACCCCTTTAATGTTCACATTAGAGTGTGCATACTATCAACAAACTCCATCTTTTCACTGCAGAGGAAACAGAAGCTGCACCTGAAGTGTCATTACATGTATTTACACAGACAGTTTGATGAAGCTGAGGTGCCATAAATGCATTTACACCACAAAATTTCAAATGCATAAATTATTTTATAAGATTAATATTTTAAATATTTTTGAACATAAAAGTTAACAATATTGGGAAAAATGCGATACTTATAAATATTAAACCAAACCACCAGTAGATGACGGTACATTTTTTTAAATGAGCGAGTCATTAGCCATTTATTCAAATGGCTGATTCATTCAAAAACGTGGCAAGTCACTACTGTCTTTATGAATGGGTTACTGAATCATTGACTCACTTGATTCATTCAAAAACGTGGATTCATTCAGTATCGAAACACTGCTGTGTTGCTCGGAGACACACAACAGTTCTGCTGTGGCTTTGATTGAAACTTCGTCAGCGAACTTGAGCAAAAACAGTCAATATTGTATTACAAATTGCGAACTTTGTGTCTGTTTAACTCACAATGAAGAACTTCCATGCCGACGACATGTTTACATGCGGATGTGAGCGTAAGTGTGCCATCAAAACGGACCGGCTGTGAGATGAGATGTATTCGATTTGAAGCAGCAGCGTGCAGACCGATCGCTGTATGACATCAAAGTACCACGAGAGCGATTCGAAAGCATGCGGAGCCATCTGCTCTCTGTAGCTCTCGTGGTGCTTTCATGTCATACAGCGATCTGTCTGCGTATTGCTGCTTCATGTCGAACTGAGAAAGGGACTTTGGTCGAACACACTCCTGTCTACGAGCTTGCAATTTCTCTCTCTCTCTCCACCCAGACCCCCCCCCAAACAAAAACTCTTAGAATCTAAACGATTCACATGAATGACATATTTTGATTCAAAACGGTGAATTTCGCCGAAAAGCGACTAGTTTGCAGGCATGTTTACAGGTATTTATTAATACTCCAATATGTAATTTCATCGTAGCGATATTCCCATGTGCATCGTGTCTGTGTATGCTGCCAAAGGTTTCTCATTGAAAGAAATGGAGCACACTCACAATGCATATCGAAAGGTGTACCCTGGGAGTTAAAAATGTGACAAAATGTGTCAAATTGGGAGTGAGAATGTGTTGGTTTATTGTAAAGTTATGAAGAGGGACAAATGAGATTTCAAGATGGGCAGAGTTACCCAAATTAACTTTCTTCTGTGGAACACAACTTTTTTTTGAGCATTCAATGTCTATGAATAGTCACAAAAACTGGTTACCAACATTCTGCAAAATATGCTCTTTTGGAACAACATGAGGGTAAATGATGAGTATACGATGACAGAATTGAAGCATCCCTTTTAGCTATCGTCAAATGTTCCTTTCGCTTACAATTGTGGTTGGTTAGGAAAAGACCTCCGATTTAAATTGAAGAGAAAGATAAAAATAAGATAAAGGCCTTTCATCACTTGTCACTTTAACACGCCGTGCCTGGTTAGGACACAATGTGACTGTTACATCCCTGTGTTGATCCAGGAACAAGTGGCACTTGGTGAAATCACCATAACCCAGAGGATTTCGTGTGTCTATGGCATGTCAGTGACCTACCCTGACCCCTCCCGCCCCCTGGACCCCATGTTGCACCCCTACCTCCTAGCACGCTGCAGGTGATGGCCTCTGTGTGTTGGGCCAGGAGTTCAGCTTTAGCAATGGCAGCCAGTGACAAGTAGCTGGACATGTTTCTGCTCAGCTCTTGGTTCCCCTGCTGCAAGAACCGCACTGCCACAGGGACCGCTAATGCCATCACTGGAGGCCTGTTGTAATTCTGGAAAAAAAACAAATCAACCCAACTTTAGACCTGCATTTAGTTACGACCAATACAATCATTGAAGCCTGAATTGAGACGCTAAATTAGAAGTTTCATTCAAATAAAGCAAAATCAATGTACCAGCGTGTGCTAATTCTGTGTGCCAATAAAGATTTGAATAGATTCAGGGTGTGATCACATACGGGTTAGCTGGCTGCTTAGTTAACTGAATAAAAATAATAAAAATAACAAGAGATACTATGTAAGGCATGAAAAGGAGCAGTAAACATTTAAAACAATTAAAATTAACTGAACACAGAAAGTATGTGAAATGTTCTGCTGCCCCCTAGTGTAGAAGATGTGAACATGTCAGATCGAAACAGGTAGAAAATCATAGATATTGAAAGAAATGGCAAGTTATTTTATCACTACACTACTACACAGCAATTACATTTGGTATATGTTCAAAGTAAAATAATTCAAATTTATGTTTAAATCTTAACAGTTTGAGTGCCATAATTAGTGAATTCTTCAAAAAATATTCATGAATCTAATTACTGTACATAATAGACATGGTATGAGTATGAATTTAATTTCTTCTGTAGCAAATTAAAAGATTTTCCTTTACTGTAAAAAGAATGGCCAATTATTACATGCCTGAAGGGAAAGGGTCCTTGAATATCGGAACTAAAACTTTAAAAGGCATGACGTAGGGCAAATAACTGCCAAAGAACCCAAGCTAATTATAAAACACCCACTTGAATATGTGACTGCTGCTCAGATCAAAGAGCCCTTCCACAAATAGTTCTGAAGAACTCAGGCATAAGACTGTTCTCTAATGAATACTGATCTCCACCACTACCCAGAATGCATCACTCTAGCTCAGCCTCTCTCTAAGCTCTGCTCTAAGATTCATATGCGGCTTATGTAAGTGAATGTGCGTGTGAGAGAGAGAGAGAGAGAGAGAGAGAGAGAGAGAGAGAGATAAAAAGATAAAGAGGAGAGAGGAGTCAATGAACGGAAGGATGTGGGAAATCCACTGGAAGGAGAGTGAAGTAAAAGCAGGAGAAACTGTGTCATGCCTGTGAAAAAATATTTTTGAAACGGAAATAATTAAAAAGAGATTACGGCTAATTGTTGTTGTCAGGCGTGTCAGTTCCATTTTGAGACATGCCACTTAAGACTCCCTGAGAATGAGTATAATTATTGCTTTAGAACTGACAAATATGGACCCTTTCCACATTTCTGGGGCTCTCAAAAGTGAACGTCTTCATAATTGTAGTCTTAGCCTCAGGCATCAGAATGACTGATGCATAAGACACAAAATGAGAAACACTTCGGGAGTTTTGAAGCCATCGTCTGATTGGTTGATTTTTACAGGATTTTCTAGGAGGTGAATGTCAATGAGCCCGTTTAGTAAAGACATCACACATTTTTCTTTTTATGTTTATGGTTGTGCTGCACTTCTTGGACCAACTGTACCCTGACTATTACCGTGAGGAATCTGATGTCATGTGTATAGGCTAAATGCAGGGAAATCATTAAGGGTCATTTGTGTGCTCTGGCCCTTAAGTGTTGCTCCTACCTGCAAGATGCAGCTGGTGATGTCAGAGGCGATCTTGGCATGGGGTGTGTTTTCATCTTTGCCCTGCGGCTGGAGGTTATGCTCAAGACACGACTCCCATAATGACGCGAGAGCTGCTCCGTGCCTCTCGATCGAACCGGTTTCCCTAATGGCTGTAGTGATGCGCGTGATGCAGATCTCCACCACCGCTTGGTCGTTGTCATTGGTCAAGTAGTCCTGCAATCAATCATAAACCACATAACTGAATGAAAGAGATGTGCATTTAAGTCTTGCAAATTTTCATGTACTTAAGAAATCTGTGCCATATATTGTGTGACAGCAGAAATCACACACGATCAAATGGTAGAAATGTTGTTATACTATTTATACTGAGGTATATCTATGACTTAATTAAAAAAAATATGGCACCTAAAAGAAAACTAATGTCTACTCTGCAAACTGCTTTGATTATAATGAGAGCAATTTAGTTTGCCAATCTGATGTGCAGTCACAGCTTCACAGATGTTCATATATTGGTTATTTTGCAATACATTGCATTTGTATTACTGTTTTAAATCTTTTGTTTTTACCTCTTTATTATACAACATGAAGTTGTTTTGCACTGATGCCAGATTTATCATTCATTTACTATAAATCTTATGTTTTGGTTTGCATCCACCCTGTTTAAATAAAAGAAAAAAAAAAAGTTTATATCATTTCTGAAATATTAAAATTCTCTTATCTTCTTACATGGTTATGTAATATATAAAACATATATGGACTGACATCCATCCATTGACTATTAAGCTACAGAGTATTTAAATGCAAGCAGCTTTATTTAGATTTCTGAAAGCATGAAGTACAGTATCTTTAAACTTGAAAGTTTGGTAGCAAATATTTTGTGAGAGAGAGAGAGAGAGAGAGAGAGAGAGAGAGAGAGAGATAAAAAGATAAAGAGGAGAGAGGAGTCAATGAACGGAAGGATGTGGGAAATCCACTGGAAGGAGAGTGAAGTAAAAGCAGGAGAAACTGTGTCATGCCTGTGAAAAAATATTTTTGAAACGGAAATAATTAAAAAGAGATTACGGCTAATTGTTGTTGTCAGGCGTGTCAGTTCCATTTTGAGACATGCCACTTAAGACTCCCTGAGAATGAGTATAATTATTGCTTTAGAACTGACAAATATGGACCCTTTCCACATTTCTGGGGCTCTCAAAAGTGAACGTCTTCATAATTGTAGTCTTAGCCTCAGGCATCAGAATGACTGATGCATAAGACACAAAATGAGAAACACTTCGGGAGTTTTGAAGCCATCGTCTGATTGGTTGATTTTTACAGGATTTTCTAGGAGGTGAATGTCAATGAGCCCGTTTAGTAAAGACATCACACATTTTTCTTTTTATGTTTATGGTTGTGCTGCACTTCTTGGACCAACTGTACCCTGACTATTACCGTGAGGAATCTGATGTCATGTGTATAGGCTAAATGCAGGGAAATCATTAAGGGTCATTTGTGTGCTCTGGCCCTTAAGTGTTGCTCCTACCTGCAAGATGCAGCTGGTGATGTCAGAGGCGATCTTGGCATGGGGTGTGTTTTCATCTTTGCCCTGCGGCTGGAGGTTATGCTCAAGACACGACTCCCATAATGACGCGAGAGCTGCTCCGTGCCTCTCGATCGAACCGGTTTCCCTAATGGCTGTAGTGATGCGCGTGATGCAGATCTCCACCACCGCTTGGTCGTTGTCATTGGTCAAGTAGTCCTGCAATCAATCATAAACCACATAACTGAATGAAAGAGATGTGCATTTAAGTCTTGCAAATTTTCATGTACTTAAGAAATCTGTGCCATATATTGTGTGACAGCAGAAATCACACACGATCAAATGGTAGAAATGTTGTTATACTATTTATACTGAGGTATATCTATGACTTAATTAAAAAAAATATGGCACCTAAAAGAAAACTAATGTCTACTCTGCAAACTGCTTTGATTATAATGAGAGCAATTTAGTTTGCCAATCTGATGTGCAGTCACAGCTTCACAGATGTTCATATATTGGTTATTTTGCAATACATTGCATTTGTATTACTGTTTTAAATCTTTTGTTTTTACCTCTTTATTATACAACATGAAGTTGTTTTGCACTGATGCCAGATTTATCATTCATTTACTATAAATCTTATGTTTTGGTTTGCATCCACCCTGTTTAAATAAAAGAAAAAAAAAAAGTTTATATCATTTCTGAAATATTAAAATTCTCTTATCTTCTTACATGGTTATGTAATATATAAAACATATATGGACTGACATCCATCCATTGACTATTAAGCTACAGAGTATTTAAATGCAAGCAGCTTTATTTAGATTTCTGAAAGCATGAAGTACAGTATCTTTAAACTTGAAAGTTTGGTAGCAAATATTTTCATCTTTGTGGTGTGGCATGTTCGGAATGATAATGTTATGCAAGTGACTGTGGAAAGGAGGACACTGTAGGCCCTGGAGAGAGAAATACAAGAGAAGAGAGAACGAGACGAAGAGAGAATGAGAGAAGGCTACCCCTGAGACACTGGATGAGCCCAAATCTGTTTACAAAAGCCAGCCAGAACAAAGAAGCCCAACGAGGCAAGAGGAACTGGCTTTATCACACTCAGTGACACCAACATTCCTTTCGAACTTCTCTCATTTAAATATAAAATATGCTAAGTGTGGAAATGAGGGGTCACCTTATTCAAACTATTCAGATATGCAGTGCTGACAGGGTCAGTGTTCAGCCAGAACAAGCCATATGCTCTCTAACTTCACTTTAACAGCATCAACTAGGCATGTGATCAGCTAAGGAGAAAAAATAAGGAAAACCCATTCAATATGACTATATAATAATAACCATTTATTATTTTTTTATTTATTATATTTTCAGATAAAGATAAATAAATATATTACTGTTGCAACCATTGTACAGTAAAATAAAGAAATTAAAAAAAAATGATTATGTAAGTAATTATGTAAATAATTCATTTTACAGAAACCACAGACCTTAAAAGTTTTTCTTTTCTTGACAACAGATTTATAATATATCCTCATTACAAATCTGGGAACATGCATGCTTATTATGAGTAGGGCTGGGCAATAAACAATATCATATTGAGACTGCAATAAAATTTGATGAACAGACTGTCATACAACAGAAATAATTGCATGTCCATTATAAGTCTGCATGTTCTGCATGTCTCTCTGTGAATGAGTGGTAAGGTTTGGTCTATTACACAAACTCAAACACATGTAACGCTCATGGTTCCCTCTTAATATATGAGGACAGTCCATATGAAATTGCTCTGAGCTACTCAGATTCACTTCACAATTTTCTCGCCATTTAATTTGAGAAAAACTACAAATACACACTGAAACTCAAAAGATCTTTGCGACAATCTGCCAAAATAAAAGTTTAACTAAAAAAATGATGACAGAAATATTATTGTATATTAAAATGTTCTTTTATCACACATTACTGTTGATAGAATTCATAAAAAAATTACCAGCCAACCATTTCATATACTCACCAGTGCTAATTTTCAGTCACTTAGCAAGTGTTTATTTTGTATTAGGCTACCTACATTAACTGTAATGTACAATATGCTGATAAGCATAACAGTGTCCTGACGGACTCATGGTTGAATTTTGAGTTGAATGCTGTGCTTTAATTTTCATATTACCACAATACAAAAAAACTATTAATTTATTTTAGTTTAACTTTTTATTTACTTTAGTTTCTTGAATTCACTTTTTACATGTAGAGCTGCATGATTCTGGATAAATTTAGAATCACATTAAAAACAACAAAAATAATAATAATGGTAAAAAATAGAGATCACGATTCTTCAGTTTCGGTGTGATCATGCTTATCAAATTGACAGTCAAATCATTGTCATTTAGGAATAAGATAGTGTGGGTATTTGAATCGAGATTGCAATTATTTAAAGCTGCAGTCCGTAACTTTTTTTGGTTAAAAATGATCCAAAATCAATATTTGAGCAAGTACATAACCAGCCAGTGTTCAAAACTATTGCCTTACTTTAGCCTGATTCACAACGGTTAGCTTAGAATAATGTTTTCTAATTTGAGCGGTACGGGTAGGTTTTTGTGGGAAATTCGAGCATGCTGCTGCGTCATTACGTCACTTCTGTAAACATAAAGAAGTTGTCCCGGCTACTAGGCTGTCATGTGAGGATCCTGCAGGTGGAAGATAGTTAGCCTTTTCTCACAGCAGCTAGAATAATTAAATGTCAAAAAATCATTTTGATGGCGGATTGTAATCCAGAAAGGATTATATGAAACACATGTGACGGAAATTAAATTATATTCCAGTTTTAAATGTGCTTCTGATTACAGATAGCCTGGGATTACACAAGATTTGTATTTTAAAGAAAACCAGTTCGAAGGGAGCATAGTTTGCTTTTTGGGTTAAAATAATTTTTTGGTATGAAATTCGAAGAGTATGACAATTAGAGATTAGACTACAGAAATTGAAATCTACACACACACTATACTCATAGTCATGCAATGCTGATGTTGTTAACATTAATAATCTGAGAATAAAGTATAACAATAATAATAATTTGCACGGTTTGATGTGATATGAGCTAATCGATCGTTCGATTAAATCACCATTGGTAGCACAATTTAGGCTATTGTAATGCTTTTTTCCTCAGTTGGTCAGAACAAACGTGGCAGACTTGTTACTTACTTGTTCAGATGACAATATCAGGTGAAAATTCTTATTTGGGTCATATATTCCAAGACGTAGGCTAGAATCTGTGATTACCAAGTATAGGATTCACACCGGTGCAGTGACTGACTGCCACACATACTCCTTAAAACATTAGATTCATCCGCGCTGGAGCCGCGCCAAAGTACAACCCACACAAGGAAGATAATTCCGCAAGTAACTGCAATTCCAGGTTTTCAAACAGAGATGGCGACAAAGAGTCAAAACTTACGGACTGCAGCTTTAACAATTAATCATGCAACTCTACTACATCACCAAACATGGTTTCCTGTAAAAGTGATATCTGGACCATAAAACCCAGAGGAATCACATGACGAAACAGACAGAGGGTCTGATCTACTCCTTTTGCTTTGGGTGGTCAGAGGTTTTCTTTTTTCTTGACACATCCTGACTGCTATAGCCAGCAGGTGCACTGGATGCTCTAGCTCTGGCCTCTTGATGAGAAGGTCCAGCCTGGTCAGCATGACTGGACGTCTCTCCAAGTAATGCCGGTGAATAAAACTCAAGAGGTGAAGGAGTGACTTGAAGAATCTGATTCAGACTGGTGGTCTGATCTCCTGTTTCCATTCTCTGCTTTCTGACCCGCCAGAAGTCTTCCTTTTCCATATACCACCTTGACTCAACAAATTCCTGGCTGCTCTGGTCAGTAAGTGCTCTTGATCCTCTAGCTCTGGCCTCTCTCAGGGTTCCCACTCTTTCATGAACACCAGATTCAAGGACTTTCACGGACTTTTTCAAGCACCATTTATTTTATATCAAGCACCTATCAAATTCACACCCCAGCATATGTAGTTTCATGAAAGACCTTACAGTACTTAACATTTACATAAAAAATTTCAGAGTAATAATGTTTTGAATGTGTAGGTTTCATAAATTTAGACCCTTTTGAGCAGTCGCGTTCAAAGGAATTTAATGAAATCCATTGAAGTCAGTACTGGTAATATTCAAATTAAATTTCTAAAATATTGATAAAATATGCATCAAACTGATTTTTGCTGTAGTTCTTGTACAAGATTTAAATTTGAAAGAATTTCTCAATTTTTAAATTAATAAAAAGTCGTTAAATGTTGTAATAACATGGTAAAAGCTGATAACATTAAAAAATTTGCACATTCACTCAAAAGATACGTTACTCATTAATAAACTCAAGTCAAAATAATTTTGTAAATCCCATTTTTTCATCTTTGACCTAGAGGAATGCAGCTCAAACATGCAGCTGCTCAAAAAGTCAGTATTTTTTGAAAATATTTCATGAACATTTTAAACCTTGTACATGCGCAAATCCGCAAAAAAAATATAAAGAAAATAAATAAAAAAATAGGACTTTCTATTTGCTTTTAAACTATAAACGCTTTTCACTAAGCGGTTTTTCCAATTTTTCAAGTTCTACATTTTCTCTTTAGCTCCATGTTGCAGTAAGTTTTAGGAGTTAATTTTTAGTCCATCTCCTATCCTGAAAAGTCTGTCTTGCAGAGACTGACAAAAATGAGCTCCTAAAACTTACTGCCAGATTCTGGAAGATCAATTCTTCAAACAGTGGTACAAGAGGATGTGGTGCTGGT